>NC_036238.1:20983652-21018118 GCF_002742605.1 Olea europaea var. sylvestris
TTTTTGTAGTGGTTGATAGGTGAAATTTTCTATGGAAAATGAATTTCACCTTTCTTGGCCACATCAGCATTTTCAATCAAATCATTGAATTCCAATTCTCACCAAAATGGTGAGAATTGGAATTCTTGGTTACTGTAGCATTTTTAAAAATTTTTTTGGGCAATGAAAATAAATTATAAGAATTATTGTAAAAAAATATTTTGTAAAACAAAGTCAAACGAATATCAAAAGATAGACGATTTTTGTGACTTTTTTTGGGAAACAAATTTCATACCTAATACCAGTAAATTTTATCCCTTTAATTATCAATTTTTATGTAAAATAAAGCCAAATGAACATAAAAAGCCACTTTTATTTTAACATTTTCCACGTGGAAAATTATATCAATCAAACGCAATAATTTTCAATTCTCAAGAAAATAATTTCTAGGCAATTCAATTTTCTAGAATTTGTTTTTAATTTAATTCAATTCTATCTTTGCAATCAAACAAACCCTAAATTAAGTTTATAACCAATAAGAATGATTTCTACAATGAAAAAGAAACAAAAGATGGACTAGTTTGTAAAGGAATGCACTTCCTTGTGTTGTAGTTGTGCTCACAACCTGAGTCCCGTTGCAAGGGATCTTTGGAGGTGCACTTCGTGTACGGGTCCTCGCGAGGAGCTGGGGAGTGGGGGCGATTAAAAGTTTTCAGAAATAGAAATTGTGCCATGTAAATCGATCAATCTGTGTAAAAAGTAGTAACAACAGATAAAAATAAAAACCCTTCAAATTCCATTTCATTTGTATCAATTTAGGAATAATTGGATTTTATATTCCTAAATTTTGTCCAAATATTTTTCCATTTTTAAAAAGTTATTGTTTGGATTTTCAAGCAACAATCGACAAGACTGGTATGGTTGAGAATTAATTGTTCCAATGATCACTGAGTTCGGGCTCATGTCTTTGATTGGTCACTGAAATTTAAAATGTGGAGTTTTGGTCATTAAATTTAAGTTCATGTCTTCGATTGCTTATCGAAGTTTAAAATGTCAAATTTTGACCATTGAATTTTGAAAAATGTCGTACGTGACTCACTAGTATAAATGTTGAACTTTAAGAAATATCGAGTTTCCAATGAGAAATGTATAACATTTTTCAAAATTCAATGACCAAAATTTGATAATTTAAATTTTAGTGAGCAATCGAAAACATGTATTTAAGTTCAGTAACCAAAATTCATCATTGAGCTAACGATTGTTTAAAATTTGGATGAAATGCTGACGTGACGTGCCACACAGATGGTGAACGCCAAATGGATGAATTGTTACATAGTTGGCATTTTTAATAAGGATAAAAGAAAAAATAAATAAATAAAAAGAAACTGAATATGAAATTGGAGATGAACGCCGATCTTGAAGCTAAATCCAAAATTGTTTCTTTTGATTGATGAAATGCAGCAATTAAATCCTTAGCCAGAGCCCTTTTTTCCTGAATTTCATGTTGTTTGGTCCAATTTGTGGGTTGAAGTTGTGGAGAAGCATCAATTGAAAGGGGATCACGATTTCTCCCTGCATGCGAATTGTCGAAGCTGTTTCTTCCATATGCGGGCAAAATTGAAGATGACCCATAGGTGCATTAGGTGCACCTTGATGAGGCGATGGCGGTGGAAGTGGTTCGTGATCGTGAATCATCCTGTTGGTGCCAGAAGTCAAGTGTAAACAGTTCGA
The DNA here is from genome assembly GCF_002742605.1 of Olea europaea var. sylvestris. Lineage (NCBI taxonomy): Eukaryota > Viridiplantae > Streptophyta > Magnoliopsida > Lamiales > Oleaceae > Olea > Olea europaea. The sequence goes on from NC_036238.1 coordinate 20,985,363, forward strand.
GTTCGCCGTCAATGAAATGACTGGGGATTTGGATTATTTGTAGTATTTGATGGTATGCGGACATCTGTAGGTGGGTATTGAGGAGCTTGATCGATCTGGAGGTTGTATAGGTGTGGGTGTCGCCAGAAGTGAAGATTTCGGCTACTTTTTGTTGCATGGAAAGCCAATTTTGTCTTGAATTTTCGGCCAAATCGGTTGGTGTTATGGCTGAAGCTTGGGTGTGCTGCGAAGAGGGAAGCGAGAGTTTCAAGGTGGTATGTTGGTCCGACGGCAAGGTGGCCAAAGGGTACAGTTTTGGTGGTTCATAAGTGATGACTCTAAGGTGGTTTAGGGGTAGTATGATTTTGTTTTTTTTTTCTTTTTTAATTCAAAATTTAAGGAAAAAAAGTTTGTTCAAGAACACCAACTGTGTAACAATTCATCCATTCGGCATCACCATTTGAGTGGTAAGCCACGTCATCGGACACGTCAGCATTTCATCCAAATTTTTAACAACCGTTAACTCAGTGATTAATGATATTATGAATTGGAAAGTTCAGTAATGAGTGAGGTGATTTTTAAAGTTCAATGACCTCCTGAAAACTTTTTGTAAAGTTTAGTAACTATTTGGACAATTCACTCAATATCTAGGTTATATATCGAGGACAGATGTCCGACTATCACGTTAGTAACAGAGTACGGGTAAAAAATGTCTTTAAGACAGTTTATTGCTGCATATCTGGCTTTATTTTTATCCACTTCAATTCTGCCATTCTTCTTTTGTTTGTCAAAGTTGATTTCCAACAGCAGTTGCTGGGTACAAAGATAAATTACGGGACTTTTTTGGAAAATTGAACGTGTAGAAAATAATTTTTTAAATTCTTAATGGAGCAAAATACATAAATAAAAAATTGTATTTGAAACACCCACAAATTTTGTGTATAGCAAAATTTGTTTTCTAATATTATTGCTTCAGATATATTCAACAAAGGCAGTCTATATTCCAAATTTTCAACAGAATAAAGTTGTTTGTACAATTGTTATTGACAATTATGGTTGACAATATTGATATTGTCAAAATTTGGACCATTGGTTTAAAAAACAATTTCTATAATAGATGAATGTGATGTTGTTAAGTGCGTGTTGTCAACCAATATTGTAAAAATATATTGTACAAGTAGTGTGATTGATTTTTTTTGTTTTCAGTTTTTACCTTCAATTATGATATTTGTATGATAATGCTCGACAAAGTTGGCATTGTCAAAATTCAGGCCATTAATTTAAAAAAAAAAAAACAAATTTTGAAATGGATGAATATGATATTGTCAAGTGTGAGTTGTCAATCAAGATTGTCAAACTAGATTGTACATGTAGTATGATTCTTTCCAACATGGAAAATGAAGAGTGTACAGGGGTTCAGTGAACCAACTCTCATAAACAATTGGTCCCACATGGGGCCCACTTGTAAAAAAAAAAGGAAAAAATGAAAAAAACACCCACCAACTCGTTGTATATGAGTGTTTGGCACGGGTTTTGTGAACCCGTACGTGTATCACCTTCCTTCCAACACGGAGGTAGCATGTTTGGAAAGTGATTATTTTTAATAAGTTTTCATCCACACATTTTGTATGACTTACACAGTTTATACCGACTTAACAACTAATAAGTAAAGTAAAAATCACGTTAATTACTTAATGCTCAAAACATACAAAGAAATCGTTTCAACGGTAGTAAGTTGGCTTGAAAATCACAAACCAGAATTAGGCAAGTTTTGACATATGCTTTACATATATATTGCATTTTAGGAAAGTTCAAGAATTCATATATAGATAGTAAGCAAACTCCAACACTTAATTTTCTCTCTGTTACCTTTATATTCCACCCCTCTCTCTCTAATTATATAGTGATGTAAAACTCAGCCATTGTTTGACGGTCGACCTCCTCCAAAACCTTCTTCTACCATCCCGCAAAAATCCCACAAACTAAATCATGTCTACAGATGAAGAATTCAGTCTCGAAGTCCGGTTCCCAATGCTAAAGATCAAGAATGAACATGATCAAAGTGGCATAATTATCAACGGAGAAGAGTACTGTGGCACCCCAAAGTCTCCTGAATATACAAATACAATCCCAGAGAACTGTCCACCGGCGCCGAGGAAGCCGAAGTCAGCACTCTCATGCAAGAGAAAATTGTATTATGAGTTGGAGATGGTGTCGAGTGAAGAAACTGAATCACTTTTCAGAATTTTTGAGGCCAATTTTAATGGTGCAGGCGCCACCAAGAAGAGGAGATGTTCAGTCTTGAAGTAATGATGCCATGGCGTTTCAAAGAGATCATACATAAACATGGCTATTTCGTAATTTGTGAAATTATGTGATATCTAGATTCAGGAAAATTGTACTGCCGTCAAAATTTGGATCCAAATTTACGTACTATTTGAATAAATTCAGATTATTGGTCCAACTGATATTTCTTAAGTATTTCTTGGTTTTATATGATTAATTGCCAGTTTTTCTTTTCTGCTCATTTATTCTTTCTGGGATTCATATTCATATTTGAATAACTAATGCATCTAAAAATTGTATGAATTGCTAGTTCTGATGTTCCTTATTTGCTAATTTTTCAAGTCACCTTCACTATACTTCAGAATCCTAATTTGGTAAGGAAGAAGAAGGAGCATCATGATTTCCTACTTTATTGATCGCCATGACTTTTTTCCTTTTCTTCCCTCTTTTGGCAAGATGTTAGGAATCTAATCTAATTAAAGTTGTAGTTTATTTTATAATTCATAGTTATGATTGCTAATATTTAGCTTTATATGTGCTCTATTTAATGAATGAAACGTGTGAAGAATTTATTTTACACTTCTATGATTTAGAAGGTTTGAATTCCTCACAAGGAGGTGGTTGGAATTGGTTAATTGCTTATCGATAAAGAAAGGAATTTAGCACTTTTTCTATTTATTTATTAATTTGGAAGCATGATTTGCTTGGCGTTATGATTCAATTGACATGATTTTGGAGTCGATAAACTCGATAATAATGAAGTCTAGTGTGTACAAGAGAGCAAGTTTAAATTAAATTATTATGTGTGGATAATAGTCATGAATGTACGATTAAAATTAATATTTGACATTGAGTAAATAGAAAAATAAACTTAAGTAACTTTAAAGAAGATCCAAACAGAGGATAGATAATGACATGATTTAATCAGAGAGTAAAATGTCAAGTCCGCACGGGTTCACGTATCCCAACAAACTAATTACAATTAAAAAGTAGATTACCAAACTTTTGACAAAATTAGAAGACCGAAGAATCATAACTAGTTTTTCTCTTATTGGCTCAAGTTATTATCCATTCAGAATATTCTACTTTTGACAAGCAATCTCATGGAGAGAAGCGTGTGATGATTACAATCAACACACCTACTAAATTATAATTGATTTCCTATACAAAAACTTGAGTAATAACGTAAGAGAATTTTTCTCTTTCCAAATTATTAAAAGTTGAACCTCAACTTTGAGGGTCCCCACTGTCCCACCATTGGAGCATCGTAAGGGAGGTAAATTGCGGGATATGTCTCAGCAGGCTGGGGAACAAGAGCTTGCCTGTACACTAGTGCCGACTAAGAGTCTAATTCCATATTTTAGGAATTGAACTCTCACACTGCAGCTGTCAGTGAGGTTGATACTATCTCATTCACGTCTTTTATATCACTGAGTTATGTCTCGGGGGGCCAAATTATTAATAATACATTTCGATGCTGTACAACGCAATGAGTGAGAACCCTGATGGTTTCAGTAAAAATTACTACAACTTCCTCAAATGTGATGTATAAAGAAGGCTTAACATTTGTACTTTGATTTCTCCAGGATAAACATTAACCTAGTGTCAAGAACAAAGATACAGATGACTGCAATGGAAAAATGTATAAGATGTAATAGTCGATCTTAAGTTGTCCCTTATTAGATCCTCATATAGTGTCGTTACTCAGAACTTCATGAAAAGTAGAGAATGGAAACGTTCCATACCTAGTTAAGAAAACTCCAGCAATGAATCTAAGCACATATATAGCAAGAGAGTTATTATTCTGGACATCAGCACTGCAATTCCAATATCTGCTTTATTAAAGTAGAAGCAGAGAAATCCTTTGTAACTCGTAGAATATCCAAGTGATAAGGAAATTGGAGTTGTATCGGGGCCATTTATCAAAAGAGGAAATAAATAATTGTTAACTGATTCTATCTCATTCCTACTCTAACATACGTTGAGGTATCATAACAAACAAACTTACTCAGTGGTTTGACAATCAAAGAGAGCTCTGAACCAATATAAGAATAATCATGGCCTCATGAACCCTGAAATAGAAGACACATAATTTCATAGACGGGCATAGCAAAGTTCATGTTTGCACAACTGATTAAACATTAAACCAGGGTGGACAAAGTTGTTCCATTGAAGAGATTGTGATTCATGATAACTTGTTGAGCATGCAATTTTCTCGGTATATTTATCCCCTGTTTGGCGAGGATTAAAATCAGATTTTTAGTAGATTTTGATAAAAGATGATGAGGTGTGTAGTAGAAAAGTTACGGATCCCATAAAATGTATGTTTTAAATTAGGCTTTGACTTGGATTTAGATTAAAATCCGAATCTTAATTTCTACCAAATAGAGGCTTTTAGGATAATCTAGCATGAGCAAATAAAAACATAAAATAGTCCAGTGTACTGCAGAAAAATACCATTAGTACCCACCAACATAACTTTTGAACTGATTGATAGAAAGATATTGCCACTATAATTATTTGTCATCCACCGAAAGGACTAAAACTACCAATCACTTCCTAATTACACATGCATTTGCAGTAGTTTTTCTGTTAACCTATGTAAACATAGTAGGTAAGTATTATTAGATTGTTTAAAGTTATTTATGAAGTGCCAAAAATATTGAATTCCTCAATGCCCTAAACTTTGGATAGAAAATTGAATCTTAAGTGCACCATCTCTAACATACATCTGACATTTCTAAAGAAAAGCTTCTTATCAATCACAAGTAAAACTAGTAAAAGGAAATCTAAGCTGCAGCCTAGAGTCGAGAGAGATTGGATTTCTCAGATTGAAATATTATTATAGTTGTTGACTGCCAACCTACGATCTCATACTCAGTGCTCGCAGGAGCTACTTCAGTCACATGCAAGCTTGGTCTGCGAAGGTCAGCTCGAGCTCATTGCCACCGTAATATCTAGAATCATAATGATTGTAAATTCCTTACATCCTGTCGCATCATCCCATCAATCACCTACACTTGTTGCAAATGATGTCAGTACTGCCCAAACCCACTAATCAATTGGTTTGGCCCCCCTATCCTCTGCAGAACATCATTACCTGAAGGGAACACTGATGGGAATGCCACCGGCCTCATCAACCAATCAGAGCAGAGAGCAGCGATGTGTTGTCCGAGCTCAAAACTGTGGCTGATTTAATTGATATGATGGAATTCCGGCTGAAACCTCCTATAAATAGTGGAAAATAGTTTCCTTTGGGTGGAGGGGAAATGGTTGGTTGGTCAATGGAAAAGCAAACTCTTGCAGTTTAATTTATTGTAATAAAAAAGAGGCATTCTCTTTCTTAAAGTCGACTCAATCATAGTCTTTTCTATTTTTTATGTCAACAATAGTTAACCTCCTAGTACCATGAAAGTAAAATTATCAACTAATAAGAATTGAACATACTGCATTATACCCAGCTTCAAACATCAAATGACGATAGCTGCGGAATACAATGCTGCCACCAATACTGAAAGGAGTTTTTGAAACTCAGGTGCATTTGCTCTTGAGCAAGCCGAGGCACTCACTAAAACTTAGCACATGCCACATGACATTTACATTTTTCATTTTAATAAATTCAAAACCTAGGCATTCCTCACCATCTCATGAGGCATCTCTGAATACCACGAGATATGGGGCGAATAAAGGATGGATCCCGTTGGGCATGCAGCAAACCAACATAAGAAATATCGCAAAAGAAAATACCTTTGATTGAAGACTTCCCTCTGAATACCAAGATGCAAATAGAGTACCCTTGCTCAAGAATTGTCAAGTTCAGAAGAAATTTCTAATGTCTGTGATCCATGATCTTCTTAGTAACTTCTGTATATCTTGAGTCACAAGTTACTCTGGCTGTACATTTTAGCCTCCGGAGTAGAGACTCCTAATATGCAATATCAACAGTCCTAGAAAAAACTCTACAATAGAATCTTTCACAGACATAATATTTCTTTTTTTAAGACTAGAAAGGCCACAGACGACCAACCAGCTAAAAAGTCCAACTCTATAGTTAAGTCTAATGTTACGATTCGAAAGGTAAGTTAATGAAACTTAAGTACCTTGAGCAGTGTAGTCGCCAAAGGATCATCCAAAATCTCAAGACTACAATCAGCAAGATAGTTACCTGCATTAGCCAGAAAATGTTCAAATTGATTGGCAAAATCAGCCTAATAAGTAAATAATACCATGCAAGGTCATTGTCTGGGTGTCAAGGGTTCTACTCATAATGACTATGAGTAGATATTAGGGCAAGAATAGCACATGAAAAGAAGTAACTAGACAAGCTAGTGGACGAGAACTTCTTGAAATATGAGAATTGTAAAGTTGAAGGCAGTAGTAATTTCATGTTTTTTTGAGAATAGTTATTTCATAATTTTTGTGAAATCATACAAGTATAATGAAAGGCAAACAGATTTTGGGCTCCACTAAAATAAGATTTTTGGGGAAAATGTGATTCGAAATAGTGATTTTTAAAGAATGTGTGGTTAAAAAATAAGAAAAAGTTTTGGATTTACATATAACATTATTTTATGAAAGAATGTGCCATTAAAAATGAGTTTTAGAATAATAATTTTTTTAAAAATGAAGCCCAAACAGGGGTACATTGTTTATGCAACATTTTCCTCGTGAAAAAGCTTGTACCAAAAAGTGTAAAGAATATTACCCCAAATTATGCATTGACTAATGACTGAACAAAATCCATTAGCTGAACTTTAGCCCATAAACAGAGATTATCTGATTTCGGAGGATGCATCCAGGAAGCTCAAACTTCAGCAGGAGCAGCAATGCTTCTTCCATGGTGAGATAACCAAATTTACCTGCAGTACAGTAATAGTGACAAATAAAGACCCAGAAAGCTCGACCAAACAAAAATTAGCGCCTTACATTTTGTCAGCAAAGAAACTCGGGGTCAGACCAGTCAGCAATGTGGATTCTTTATTACATTCACTCCAACGTTAAATCTACTAAAGTGCAAATGAATCAAATCTCAGAACCATTCAAGACCATGTTAATTTAGCTCTATACATAACATACCTAAGTCATTGTTTACATAATTTTATTCTCTTGGGGCCACCTCCACTTGTTGGAGTACATCCCCCAATTTTGCAAGTTATGGACATTTTGTTTGAAACTCAAGCTTGCATCTCCTCCTCAACGGTGGAATTTTCTTCCCATGATCCCATATCTTTATTATGTCCACTTCTCCTACCAGATCCATCATCTTTGCTACATCCAGTTCATTTATCTGGTATACAGAGAAACAAATTTCTTCTCCCACGTCAAAATTTGATCAGGCATCAGCTTTTTATTTGTCATCTCGAAAGACATCCAGCTTTTACCAACATCCGTTACCAGATCTGAATGTTTCAGGACTCTTCTCCACTTCACTACCAGATTTATTCTAGAAAGGTGATACAAATCAGAAACTTCGGCCAGTTATTAATCACCACTGTATTTCAATTGGATATAATATAAATATCATAAAATAAATAATAGGAAATTTCATTGGATGTCAAAATTTGGTTATGCATTATAAAAAATGTCACTTTTTAAATCTTCTATCAAAAATGTCAATTTAAGACATTTTTGACCCTCTGAATTATTTGAATACCTTATATATTAATTTCCAAGCAGAGACCAGCAAATTATGAATTTGCACAATGCGTCCCCGTCTCCAATCACCCAAATCTGCTAAAAACCTGGACAACATTTTTTTTTCCTTTTACAGCGTGGCAGAGACCGCCGCTGCTGAATTTCAACAGCGACTGCGAGCGGGAGTACCGTTGCTCTGGACAGTGGCAGCGAGCACAAGCGCCGCTGCTTTGTGGCAAACACGGAGCTCGTTGCCGCGCTCCTCGTTGGCGGCGGCAATTGAACCTCCTTTACCTTTTTTTTTTTTTTTAATTTCAACCCAGAATTTATATTCTTTTCAAAATCAGATTTTTAAAATTTAAAATCAAATAACTTCAATTGCTAGAAGCATGAAAAAGGGAGAATATACATATAACTAATGATTATAATATATAAATTTAATAATTTTAATATATCCAATGATTATAATATATAAATTTAACTAATCAAATCACAACATTAATTGGATTGAAAAGTTAGCATTAAATGCTCCTAAAAAGGGGATATAAAGGGTAAGTTGGACATTTCCCACAAAAAAAGTGACATTTTTGATAAAATTAGGTGCACAAACAAATTTTTTGTGCATTATCAAAAAAAGTGACATTTTTTATAATTCCCCATAAAATAATATAAAATCTCCATGTTATTCAAGTTGAATTAATTCAAAGTCAATGCGGACAAGTTGCGTTGCACCAACATACTTCCAGATTTGACTTCACTTTATAAGCACGTTGACATCCTTGTGGTTAAATGCTGCAGCATAAAGTGAGGTGAACCTCTCCTATCCTCACCATTGGCCTCAGACTGTGACAGACTTCAGATATACGATTCTGCTATGTGTACATCCGGGTTGACACCCTCATGTGTGTCGAGTGTCATCCAGGGTGTCATCGATGGCTATAGCTGTGGTCGTAGTGGTGGATTTGTGATTGTGGTATGGTGTGGTGGATTTTTAGAGTTTTATAGTTGGTCTCTTGTGATGGTGGTGATGGTTGTGGTGCTATGACGACGACAGTGGTGTTGGTGTGGTTGTGGCGGTGGTGGTAATAATGTTGGAGTTCATTTTGTGGTGGTGTTTTGTGGTGGTTTTTGGATGTTAAGAATGTGGTTGTGGAAGCTTCCATGTTTTGAGGGTGGCGATGGCGGTGGTTGTGGCAGTGGTGCGGTGGTGAAGGTGAGATGTTGGTGGCTGTGGTCTATGGAGGTGGATGTGTTGATTTTGTTTGAGACAGTGGTGTTGCTGTAAGGTGATGGCGGTGATGGTGGCATTGGTGATGTTGAAGGTAGTGATTGTTTGGTGGTGATCACAGATTAATTGGTTGAATATAACCATTAAATTGGTTAATCTGTGACCAATAAACAATATATGACCGATAAGAAAGAAAAGTTGTAACAAAAAAAGTAATGTGTGACCTAAAAAATTAATAATTTGCGAGTGTTTAATAAGTTGTGACCTATAATATTTGTGATTTGCGACATATAAATAAATTATGACGTATAATTTTTTTATATCTGTTATCGATGAACAAATTGTGACCTACAAAAGTTTTGAATTATGACCGTAAAATAATTTGTAACATTAAAAAATTTTAATTTGTGACCGAAAAATAATGTGACTAATTAAATTGTGAATCTGTGACCAAATTGTATTGATCCATGACCTTAATATATTTAATTAATAAAATATATAATTAATTAATTAAGTTATAAATAAATTTTAATGAATATCTGATTTTGAAATTTGTATTCTTACTCTTGAAATGGGTAATAGTTATCCTCTTAGTTATGAAATTTTCCCTCCAATATATCTTAGTGATAAAAATCGGTCTGGACCATTTGGACAGTGAATTGTCGAACCGAATTTTGGTCAAGTTTGTGTGCATTAATTGATATAGTTCTGCAAAAGAAATTAATCGATTTAGTTCTGCAAAAGAAATTATTAGTTCTGAGAATCATTTGGATCTTAGAATTGAGAATCATTTGGTTATTTTGGTTCGATTCTAGTTTTAGTAGAACTAAGATCCAAACCAAGAATCAAATTCAATTTACAAATTTTATTATTTTCATATACATATAATTTTTTACAAATTATTGAATCACAATTCATACAAAAAATTCAAAACTCAATTGAAAATCAAAACAAAAAGGTCATATAACTTTCGGTTTCTCATTTCTCTTTGTGAAGACTAGAAGCCTTAATTCGTTTTGAAGTTTCATACCTAATTATTTATCATTTTCTTTCCCTTTCAATTTATACGTCGACTCTCACGTGAATACCAACAAATGTCGTCTGTCGTCGCACTCAGCCACCACCGCCCATGGATTTCTAAAATTTTAAGCCTCTCTCTCTCTCTCTATTTTTTTTCCAATTAGTAATATAACTAGAATCAAACCAAACCATACCAGAAGCAAATGGTTCGATTCCATTCTAAAAAACAATTGGTTCCTGATTCGGTTTTCTTAGAACTAGAACCAAATGTAACCATGTTCATCCTTAATTCAAAATATCATTTTTTCTCAATAATGATCATCAAATAGGGGCTAAGTAATTTAAAAGTAATACTTAAAATAAACTATATTACTCATTTCTTTTTTCACATGCTGAAGTAAATCAATAATTTTTTATGATCTGAATACCACGAGATTTTTGGTCTATTTTCATCTAATCCTTTTTCATTTTAACATGGCCTTGAGTTTATATTCAAAGTATGAGAAACGTAACCAAAATTTGATGAGTATTTAAATGGTTTTTTTTGTTAATTGGGAAATAGTTAAATTTATTGTTGCTCATAAAAATAAAAATTGAGTACAAAGCTAAGCTGTCTAAAATTTATGCAGCGATGATAGACAGACAGGGCCACGTTGGCCTTGTTCGTCTAGGGGGACGCATGTTCCCTCATTTGTTGGGCATGTCCGTCTAGAATAATTCAAATTTATGTACATGTTTCTCAACAACCAACCACTAGAATAAGCGTTTGAGGTTGAGGATTAAAATAGTCAAGCACGTGAAATTCCCCTTACGGTTCCAAAAATTAATTAACTAATTACATATTCAAGGTAAAATTATAACTATTTTTACGAGTATAAAACAATTCAGTGCGACTCATTTAAAAAGTGTGTTTGCTAAATAAATTTGAATAATGCTCCTCGAACAGGAGATTTTAACAGGGTGAGATGACAGGTGAGGTGGTAGCACCTCATCATATGTTGTTGTTGTTGTTGTTGTTGCTTTTTATTTTTTTATTATTATTTTCCTGTCAAATGTTCAATTATGTGTTGATACCTGTCCTCCCATATTTTGAGTTTGTTGATGAGTTTATCACTGTAGCAAAACTGAATGAATTTTGACACCTTTTTCACTTTATATTTACGAAATAATATATTAAAGTTTATAAAAACATAGTAATCCATTGAATTTAATTATCACTTCTTTCAAATACCCAAAAAAAAAAAAAACAATAATCAATAATGTGCTTCCCTATTCACATGCGGCATTACAATTATTCTCTCTTTTTTTCTCTTTTGTTATTTGTTACTAATCATGCGAAATAACCCACGTAGGGTCCTCATATGTGGACATGTGACAAGAATGCAAAAGGGATTAACATCTGAAATTGTCACATTGAACGCCTAGGTTGTTTTATCGAGAACAGCCGAAGTGACTCTATTCTTCTTTCTGAGGTGGTTTATTTTCTGCTGTCAAGCTCCTTAAGCATCCGAAGTCCTTTACAACCAGAAGAGGGTCGGGCAAACACGTCTTCAGAGTCTACTACTAATGTGACGTACGCAATTAATAAGTTTTAGGGACGTCAGCTTAGATTTGTAGAGTGACTGACTCATTGTTAAAAGTCTATCAATGTAATTAATGTGGAAAAGAGTGGATGTGACACAAAGGATCGGTAGATCAAGCCACGTGGATCCAATCCAACTGTAACCACGTCGGCTTGGTCACTATAAATAAGCATCTATTGTATTAGTTAAAGAGATCTTGGAAATATATGAACAACAGAATACAATATGCTTCCATTGCCTACTGTTTATCTTCTTCTACAAATATATTGTTTACCATTAACATATGGTAAACTACACCCACGTGTACATCGTCCTTTAATAACACCTGTTGGCCATTTTCGAAAGTTAACAAATTGGCACCGTCTGTGAGAAGCTTGGAGTAGCTAAACCACGAAAATCCATAGAAAGAGAAAATTCGAGTTTTCAGAAAAGGCTAAGAAGGAGAACCTTTAAGTAAAAGGATAAATCCTTGAATAAAGGAAAACAACTCTTGAAACGGAGCAAAAGAAAGGCTATCCACCAAGAAGGGACAGCCATGAGCTCGAAAAAGAAAGAAATCGCACCAAGGCAAGCTAAAGAACGCGTTGGCGAGGAGACATCCTCACATAGAGCCCCAATAATCCAGGAGCCATTGCCAACCACCCCCGTGGTCCGCCACCAAAGAAGTGACTTGAGGAGCAGACCTAGGTTAGCAGCAAGGCTCACCATAGAGTTGGCCACCGTCACCTTAAACGTGAGGACTATCTCTTGACAAAGCGTTGCAATGCGAAAACTACTAAATTGCATGCAAAGTCAACTGGCCAACTCCTCACAAAATGAAGAGGTCCTTCCACTACAAAGAGAGGTGAATGTAGACATGGTTGTTGACTGCGGCCGAATAATTGAGGAGACTTGTCGTTCCCTTAGGATGCAGCAGGGCTAACGCGCCAAGGAGATAGGCTAGTGTCTTCGATAGACTTGGTCCTACAAGAAACAGACGGGGTCGACTCCCCATTCCGCCCGCTCAAGCCAAGGCCCTCCTATTTCCTTGAAAAGGGCACGCCTGTTCAACTTCTTTTTAGAAGAAAATTAGCATGGACAACCTCAACTGGAAACCGTAGATGAGCTCTCTACACGCATCCCTCGCCTAGGAATAGGTGTGAAAGACGAGCTGCACTAACTTGGATATGGACCAACCAAGATTGATCACGCGAGGAGAAAAGGCATAGGCCCAGGAAAGCCCTCTCGCAGAAAAGAGGCTCTAAGACATATAACTACTTGGCTAGACTTCACATCCCTGACTGACATGAGCCGAGCTTCGCAGTAAGTCGGTAAACTAAGGATATAAATCCCACAAAAAAGTGATATGCTATTTTTCCCATCCCATCCAAGAGATATAGTCAGGAGACAGAAGTTATAAGTACTATTCTCATGAGAAAGACAAAAGGCCTCGTCTGAAAAAACGAGCGCCAATTTTGGCTTTCTCGAATTAGCTCCTCCTGTGGAAAGAGGCGCTAAGGCATATAATTGTTGAGGCAGGCCCAATAACATTAGCTAGCAAAAGCTGACCCTTCAACGGCGACAATTGAAAAGTGAGATTTGATGTCCTCTTTAGTTAAAGCAGCTTAAGCATAAGCCTCATAGAATTATATTACCTAAAAAAGCTTTGGCTCAAAAGGTGAAGGCTAATCCTGCTATTCCGAGGCTAAAAACCTCAGCCCCATCTGAATAAGAGAATCAGATTGGGTCAAAGAGGGCATACCACTGCCCTAAGTATAGCCTCAAAACGAGCCATGTAAAAAAAGTCTGTTCAAAGAAGAGGTAAATATGAAATCACCTCGGTCGAGGCGCCAAATGCAGAAAATGATAAGGGAAGACCACACATGGAACCACCCCCCAAAACACGCAGATACCCTAGAAAGGAGGACTATACACTAAATATCAGCATAGCCTCGCAAAATTGAAAGATACGCACACAGCTTCAGAAGGTAAGGACCTCAGCTCCCTTCATAATGTATTTGAAGTAGGCAGCTTCGGCACACAACCTCATTTCCTTCAACAAGAACCTTGGGCTACATTTGCTATAGACATTATGCAATTTTTTTTTTTAAAATTGTGTCGCTTTTAGATCCCCATTGTTTTAACATCTACTTTTGAATTTAGAATAATCGATAGACCGATAGCTTGTATGTAACGACAAGGCTAGCATATTTCACGACCCTTTAAACCGTTCTTACCAGCACCATTATACTTGTTATCTTACCCTGTTTCTGGGCACGTGACATGACATGGTCTACTCCACACCACAAAGAAGGGCATCAGCCCATTGAGGCACTTCGGAATGTTCCTTTGAAGGAATGAAAGTAGCCAAAGAAGGGCATCGGCCCATAGAGACACTTCGGAATGTTCCTTTGAAGGAACAAAAGTAGCCAAATAAGGGCTTCAGCTCATAAAGGCACTTCAGAATATGAGCTCAAATAGCGAATGCTTACGAGGTTCAGTCCAAGAGGGGGCACCTCGATGAGGGAAGTTGGAGCCGGAAGGGGTCCACCTCAAGAATAAAAAATGAGCCCTTAAGGGTAGAATAATGAAAAGGGTTGGACCTTATAAGGCCAACCTTCGTGAAAAGGCACAAAAGTCGCCTATGAAAGGGTAAAAATCAAAGGAAAACTACATCAAGGCTACGATCTTCTCAAAACACCCCCCAACTATGAAGCAGTAACAATTTTGAAGTCCAGTTTGAACAAAAATTCGCATAAAAAAGTAAAAAATTTATTCATTACTACAAACACATTATAATCAAGGGCAATCAGAGCCACTTACAAAGTATTACAATGCACTCGCAAAACAACGAAAAATAATCAACAATGACAAAGCATAATCACTACACATAGACTGCTAGACCCCCTATTTTTAGGACGTCTGCCATATACTGCAACCTTTACAATCGCGAGGTTTGTCGAACCATGTTGAAACTTAAAGCTATGGCTACAATACACTTTGTCTAGTAAATGTTGGCAAAGGAAACAACCTAGATGCTCAGGGGAGGTGGGTTGGTACCAATCCTTGTGGATCCTCGTAGTGCGACCCAGGGCACTTCGGATGGAATTTGCACCTTTTTGCAACATAATTTATTTAAGGCAGTGAGCGATCCTCCACACTTCAGCACTGCCCGAGTGCGTTCAAAGAAGATTGTGCTAAGGCTGCATTTCCATTTTTATGAATCCAAGCATCTTGTACACCGCACCCAAGGACCACCCAATTTGCACTCTCCATAGCATTATCCAAAATCAAGCAATCCTTCACATCAACTCTCCTCAAAACCTACCAAGTATGATTTTTGGTCATATTGCTAAAAAACGAGACAAAGCAAGTTACAGCAGCAAATGAATGTTCAAACAAGAATAAGCCTTTTATAGGCAAACACATGCATTTTTAACCGTCGGATCTTAAAGATTTGGACCTTCCGAATTCGGGTCACTTATAGACCATTTGATGAAACCAATGTTTCAGCTTCAAGGCCCAAATCAAAACACGTGGAATACATTGAAAATTGAGAGCACCGTCCTCATCGGGACGGTCAAACGGCAACATAGCAATCTGTGGTAATAAATGATGAAAGACGTTCAAACTACCCAAGACCGTCTCCCATAGTATGCAACTTTGGTTGACACTCTAACCACTTCAGCAACAGTACAAACCACTTTTAATTTTACATTCGGCAGCTTGGGTGTTTATAACTTCGGCTCCCTACATACGTTGAACAAAGGCCACTTATATACACGAGGCACATATGCCTCGGCCCCTGTCCTGATAGTCATTGACATAGACATTTGGTAGATTTATGAAAATATGTAAACAATTAGACTTGGGAGACTGGTACTATGGATTTCTTCCCTTGTCCGAAGTTGATCAAGAGATTGTAAATTCTATATACCCCATGAATGATTGCACATAGATTTGGGGGGTTGATGTTACTAATCATACGAAATGACCCACGTGGGAGCCCTCATATGTGGACACGTGGTAAGCATGCAAAAGGGATCAACATTCTAAGTTGTCACATTAAACGCCTAGGTTGTTTCATTGAGAACAGCCGAAGTGACTCTATTATTCTTTCTGAGATGGTTTATCTTCTGCTGCCGAACTCCTTAGTATTCGAAGTCCTTTACAATCAGAAGAGGATCGGGCAAACATGTCTTTGGAATCGACTACTGATGTGATCTGATGTGACATGTAGAATTAATAAGTGTCAGGAATGTCAGCCTAGGTTTGTAGAGTGACTGACCTCTTGTCAAATATCTATCAATGTAATTAATGTGGAAAAGAGTTGATGTGACACAAAGGGTTTAATAGATCAGACCACGTGGATCCAATCCAACGATAACCACATCCATCTGGTCACTATAAATAAGCAATTCTTGTATCAATTAAAGAGATCTTGAGAATATATGGACAAGAGAATATAATATACATCCATTGTCTACTGTTCATCTTCTTCTACAAACATACTGTTTACCATTTACATACGGTTAACTACACCCACGTGTACATCGTCCTTTAACGACACTTGTTGACCATTTTCGAATGTCAACATTATTATTGGCGAACCAAATTCTCTAGAAAGAAAGAGTAGCTTTTATTTCAAGTCAAGAAGGTTTAAGAAATGCAATAATTTGATAGCAATTGAACGTTGGAATCCTTAAAACACTTATAATTAATTGTATCCTTTTCAAACAATTGTAACAAATTAAATATTAAGAGCATTTTACTCTATTTTTAAATAGCATATTTCATAATTTAAAAAGCATCTATAAATTTAAAGAATAAATATTTTTAAGTACTTCAACATGCTCTTCATATTTATGGTCGTGTTACAAGTATGTCATTACTTACAAATTTATTTACCAACTAATGATGTCGCAGCATTTGATTGGATCAAAATTTCATCAACCAAATAAAAAAAATGGTAAATCTCATCAACCAAAATCTCGTATCAAAAGGAAATGGGCACCAACATAATAATACGCTCAAAGTTACCAAGCATAGATAAACTCAAAATGTATTGAAAGTTTGAATTTACTTTCCGGTTTCATCTCTTGGGATTACCTAAGAAATGTGCACATGAAGAGAATTAAAAGGAAAAGATAGTTCAGTACTTCACAATCTCTATTATCATTTAGAGTGTAGTATTTGATATATGTGCATGAGAAAATCAAAATGAGTAAAAATCGTATTCATTATACTGCACATGATATCACTTACATGAGCATACCGCACATTTGTAAGGCATACTGATCCACACGCATGGTGGGACATAACTAAAAGAGTGAAAATCATCTTCATTACATTGCCTAAATTAGAGGCGCCAACGGGCTAGCATCTCAGCTGGCTGGGCTGCAGCTAGTACCTCTAGTTTTTGTTTTTAAGTCCCCTAGATGTATGTTTTCATCTGTTGGTTTCCCTCAACAGTATAATCTGTCCTAACTCATACAACAGAAATGGAATACAAAATAGCTGGCTTGAAGTCGACTACAGCTATCTTAAATCTGACCAGTTCCCAGAGGTTGCCTTGAAGTGTCCCCCGAAGCCCAAGCTTGATAATCCTTCATTAACTGCAAATGGTACAAAAAAATACGTGTTACTGGAATACATGAAATAAAGACAAACATAGCGAGAAACAAAAATCAGATTCAACATCAAAAGAACCAACAACAAACAGAGAACTAGGAAGAAGATAGGTCTTACCTATTCCTAATATCCCCCTAGTTTTTCATAACTTATGGAAGATTGAATGCTTTTTCTTATAATGCATATAGATTCTAAACTATCTACAAACAGAAGTAAGGGAACTTACTTTAGTCATTGTAATTTTATTTAAGCACTCTACATAGCTTGAATACTGTTTTTTTTAGAAGAAAATTTTATAATCTAAGACTCACCAGCAGATGATCATTGGGATCTCCAGAATGCCATTGGCATCATAGATCACATACACTCAAATAAACTTCACATAGTCAAGAAGCAGATGTATGCTTGAAATTTAAATTGAAATATCAATGTTACTAAAATCTTGGAATAGCAAAAGTTACCCAGGGAGAGGGGAACCGTCCAGTCTCAAACTTAATAGTGTATGCTAGGGAACCATATGATACGAGATTAACATACTTCTGAATGAGCCTTATGGTTTAACAGGCTAGGAAAAAAATGTAGGGTTTGACTGAGTTTTGTGACATGTAACAAATAGAATGTCTATAGATGTCATGAAATGCATGTACTTACACTGGTTTTCATTAAAATTTGGAAATCACACAATTGACTGAAGAAATTTTCCTTTCACGAAGCAAAGATAGTACATATAGGAATACTCTGCCGTATATTTCATCTTGCACTTGTATGCAAAATTCATTAGACACCATACCTTATTGCTCATTCAAAATGATGGTTGGTATGTTGATATCCTTAATTGGTTTAATATGAGGGCATATTATACTAACTATATATGACAGTACGTGACTATTAAACTGAAATTAAATTATTAAAACCTGCCTGTTTCTTTTTCCTTGTCCTCTCACTATGATCTGCAGTCACTCGTGAAGTTCAACAAATCAGATAGATTTCTCACAGACAAAATTTATAAACGTGCATGTCTCAAATAAACAAGTTCACATGGCATGTTATAGGCTACATAATAACCTTAGCATTTTCCTTTTTTTCTGAGTTATTGACAGAGAATTGAAAACCACCCTAGTGTCAGCTGCAGAATGGTAAAGATCTTCCAACAAAACTCGAATTACAAATTTTACTTTAGTATGTAAATTAATTATTTAACCCTTGTTTGAGCATTTATTTTGATTTACGTGTTATTTTTTTTTTTTTTTCTGCAAGAATAAAATTTGGTTAGTATTCATAAATCATTACGATTTCTATTCTAACTATTAATTTTACAGTCAACTCAAACTTTCCAAACAAAAATTATAGATTTAACAAGTATATTAATGGCAATCTCCGTTTTCTATTGAGAAAAGTCCATGATAATAAGTTGAACAAATTATAATGCATTATGTAGCAGGAGAAGAATATTTTTTCCCTTCTTTTCCCCCCCCCCCCCCCCCCCCCTTTTTTTTTTGTCAAAATGCATTATATAACAGTGTTTTATTGGAGATTGTGTGATTAAAAAGTAAGGAAAAGTTTTTGATTTACGTGTAAAATTATTTTATATGAGAATGTGTGGTTGAAAATGAATTTTTGAAAAAATGGGGGGCCACGCATAGGCTTAATAGTAATTATTCATAAAAATAATGGGAACATCAGTATAAATTAAACCCTAATTGTATTCAAGGTAAAATGTTTATCCTTATAAGATTTCATTGGCAAAAAACAAACAACAGGGTCAATATCATACATGACCTTTGTCTGGAAAAAAAGTAAGCCTCCATTTGGCAACCAATTTATAAATTTAGTCAAATTCAAACATTAATTTCAACCACACATTCATAACTACTATTCATTTATTATCCACACATTTCATAGGATTAACTACTATTCCTCTTCATTAATTGATTTATTTGCCAAACAGGAGTAAGAATTTCTGAGTTCCCTGTATGGAATTTTTTTATGGCCAATTGGCATTGTGAAGTTAAAAAGAAGCAAAATTAGTAGCAAATCGTGAAGACAGACGTAAATTATAAATAAAAAACAAATACATAATTCACATGCCAGTGGATTGGAGATAAAACTAAATCATTATTTGTTTTGTCCATATCAAGGCCAGCCACAGTTTTCTAAAACATTGGTGCGACTGCATGAGAAGTCTACTTAATTTTCATTTCAATTCCTAACTTTCACCCTAAATCCTTTATCACTTGCCCAATCATTGACGTCTTCATTCTGCAAAATCTTTATTAAGAGCATATATAAAGAGTAGAACTTTTTATACAAGCCCAACAACACTCTTTATATTATCTTTGCTTTTTCCCATAATAATTATTGATCAACACTTTCTCTTTTTTCCACTCCAAAGAAATGCATGTAAAGTTATGAAATAATAAATGGAAGTATTAATAGTATTGTAGAAAGAAGGGTTTGGCACCCTACATTTGGAAAGTTAAATCGACTCTTAGTTTAATTTTTAACTGAGAACTGACTCTCTGAGATAGAAATTACATGGTTAATAAACAGCCTCCAGGAGATACTCTCAACCAAAAGCAGTGTAAAGTTAGCCACAAAATGCCAATTCCTATAATCTCTTCAAATTTCATCCTGAAGCTTGTAGGCAACAGATTCTAGCACTTGCATGTATTACTGGAGCCAAAACTACCATAACATAAAAGGATATATGGTTAAAGAAACAGTATAACACATCTACACTTGCAGACCTGCGTCATAAATCGAGGAAGCATGATCTTTAATATCTGTTCCAAGACTTGGGAACCAGTTGATTCAATGACCTGTGCAGGAACAGCTCGAAAAGCAAAAGGAATTTCAATATTGACCTGCGTTTAACATAGCAACAGCAGCTGTATTAAGCAGAACCATGTTACTATACATATTATTTACAACTTGAAGTGAGGCATTTTTGGATCATTACCTCAATGACTGCATCTGAAGTTAGTCGCTGCACTTTTGAATCACTTTGTTTGCTATCACATGATATCTTATTCTCCATTGAAGCTGCATGCCCATACCAAATTAGTGTCAAAGAACTCCTGAAAAGCATTATGTTGTAGAATTCAGTATTAAATGACCCTAAACACGATCAAATGACCATATTCCAGGAAACAAGCAACGGCATGAATGTTATCATTTGTGAGTATTCAAGGAAAAAATCTTCGCTGCGTGATTCATAATCTTCAAAACTGTAAGTCATAATATCCATAAAGAAGATGTAGTTCAACCAAGATCAAATCAAGCTCTTCTTTGCAAAAACTATGCACATCCCCTGCATAGTTCATATAATGATTTGTATCGTCTGACCTCTGACCTCATGTTGACAAGTGAATTTGTTACAAAAGCAGGTTTAAGACGTTAAGACTTGATTGCATTCATATTTATGATAATGGTTTAATATATTGATAGGTAGCATTTGACCTCACATTGACAAGTAAATATTTGGAGCATAAACAGCTGCAATTGTTAGCTCTATTTCTTTAATTCTATATTTCCCACAATAAAAACACAGATAAGAAAACACCAAAGAGACTAACGAATTAATTATAGGACACAGTGAGGACAACTTATGCCATTTTTAAATTATACTGTCATTCTACTAATTGAAGTAGTTGATTTCATTTCCACATCAACAACAAATTTAACTTAAACAACCTCTAATTGAGACACCATATTCTGGCCAACATTTCTCAGTCAAATTATGTTAATTGCAGCTATTAGGATGTAAATATTCTTGTGAAAATTAGACACATCTATTCATCAAGCCTCATATTGGAAACTTCATATATGGACAAACTTTATAAATTCTTTCCAAACTGAGGCCGACTGATGCCAAAACAAAAGCCAAATAACCAAAATCCATTTTAGGAAGTAGAAAGGTACTAAAATGAACTCATTATGAGAATGCACTGGAGGAAGATGCTAACCATCAAATTTATCATTTTGTGCAACAACAATCGGAGAGCCTTCGAGCTGTTAATTGCAATTAAGATCAAAGTTAATTAATCAAGTACCAAGAGAATCATCAATAAAACAATAAAATAGACGTGAACTATTCAACTGTGTGTTTGTGTGTGAATTCAAGCAGGCAAGCGAAACAAGGTAGATACCTTACAAGACAAGAGCTTAATGCAGCAACCATTAGGCTGCTCGTCGACTCTCACCAACAAAACTGGGCACACTTCAAATGCAAAAAACTTAAATCTGTATACATAACACTTGAAGGTGTTGTCATCCACCCGCTCTATTCTCTCCGCGTCCAGCACCGAGTACTGGCTCGCCGGCAGGCTCATATACTCAACTAAAACAATCAATGGGAAAACAAAAAAAAAAAAAAACAATCATCATCGCTTCATACAATTCCAGTAAAACATATAGAAATATTACTCAGTGGGCGTTGGAGTTGTCGGACGGAAACAGACTCTGTCCGTCGGGCCAAAAATCGGGCTCTCGGAGCTGAATCCGACGAAATGCGGAACGCCGGTCGGGTTGAATCATCCGAGGAGGAGTTTAAATGTGAATTTCTAATAATAATTCTAGGGTTTCTTCTGAATTGGAACGAAACGGGATTCAAATGCGTTAAATCAATTGTGGGGGGGGGGGGGGTATTTATAGTGTTGCAAGTGAAATGGTGATTCTTGGATAAAAGTATACGTGACTTCATCTCTTTAATTCAAACATCTAATCATAGGCATCAATTTAGACCTGCTAGCCTACGGTACACTCAATGCTTACATAGAACTGTCACTTTTTGTTGACAATACTTGACATTCATACTCATTATTAGCATCCCATCATTTATTCCTAAAAGATTTCGTACATAGATCCAAGTTCTCCCTTGCGTAGGTTGGCATCAAGTGGAGGGGCATCAAACTTTTCTGAGGTTGCATGCTTTAGAACTCAGAACTTAAGCAAGGAGGAAAGGATGGGCCTCAGACTATACTTTCTAGCCTCATTGCTCATGAGTGGGTTTTAATTGAGATGGTTCCAATGCTGTCAGCTACTTCGCCAATAAGCATCGACATTTTTGCCACGTGGATAAAAGGAGGCAAATAAGAGGGCCTTGGTGGGGTTCTGGTCTCGGTGCCACATGTGGTGAGGCATAACAAATTATTTTAATTTCTAATCTTTAATTGGTTCGCCCTTGTTTGGGCTCCATTTTTTCATAAAATATATTTTTTTTATCCACACATTCATCAACCCTTGCTTGTACCACTTTAAAAACAAATTCTTTAATTCTCATATTCATTTTCAACCACGCATTTATACAATAAAATATTTTACACGTAAATTTAAAATTTTTCATATTTTTATTCACACATTTTCAAAAAAATCATTATACAAAACATCAAACATCATTTTTCTCAATGATGACCAACAAACAAGAGTAAAATAATATTACACATAAATCCAAAAATTTAATTTATTTCTTAACCGCACATTATTCTAAAAATTATTATTTCAAATACATTTTTTCCCAAAAATTATTTTTTAATGGAGCCCAAACATGGACGAAGCAAATACCATATGGTAAGAAAGGAAAATGGATCCTATAAAATGTAAAAGAAATAATAAGCTCGTGTTCAGTGAGAATTAAAATCAAAATTTTGATATATTCTAATAAATGAAATTTAATAAAATGTGTGGTAGAAAAGTTATGAATTTCATAAAACATTTACTTACTCTACTTTAATTTAATTAAAATTAAAATTTTAATCTCTATCAAACGAGAATTAAAAGAATTAGATAATTAAAATAATATTTATAAATTATTTATAATTTGTATCCATGGAGAATTTTAAAATGAAATTATAATTAATTAAGACGTATCCCAAATAAACTGGTCTTCCGTATTGGTTGTCCTTTTTTTTTAAAACCAATTTTTTATGAATTATGCCACAGTAATATAATAACTGACATAATACCAAATGTCATTTCGTCATTGGACCATTTTAAATACATTCAACTTTTTATCCAATCATATTTTCCCAACTAACATTATGTCACCCCATCTATCAACTACTTCCTATTAAAGTGGCACAACCCAATTTTTACTAATAAACGGAAGAGATCATTCGGCAACGGGGATTCGTAGAAATGCATTGAAAACATGAAATAATTAATTATGCATCAGCTAGTTAATAAGAGGATAGCACAATTTAAAATCAAAATCAGAAAGGGCAAATAATAATAATAATAATAATAATAATAATAAATAAAAGTTGAACGACAAGGCAATTAGGTTGGCCACAAAACCGAATAGCCAAAACTATATAGATTAACTGTTGATAATCTAATGATAGCGCAGTAGTTTTTTCATCATCAAAAGTTTGATCAACTATTGATAATCTAATGATAGCGCAGTAGTTTATGCCTCTGCTCTGTGTAATTTAATCTTTTAGAATCCAAATATATAGGGATGAAATGAACTTAGTTTTTCTTTCCCCTTCTGTATTTCATCTAATGAAATTGTTTGATTTGTTCCACTGCAAGATACATTTTGAGGTCCTTTCAGATCAAGCGTAACGTAAAACAATGAGTCTTTAGTTCAGTCATATGATTTTTTTTTATTGTAGTTATTACCGCATTTCTTGCAGACGAACTAGAAAATCCCATAGAAGAGAGATCCTATTACTCAATTATGATGGAGAGACTGCCCAGAAGCGAAGATGAACAAATTGATCATGTTTTACAAGTAGGTACTTTTATCGTCTTCTCTTCATACTCGATGTTATTCAATTGCATGTCAAGAATTCAAATATGATGTTTCATTTGGTTTGAGCTCCTTGGATTTTGCTAATGCAGGATAAGACTTTTTGTCATCGATACTTAATGGCAATTCCGTCACATGCCAATTTTCTAAAGTGAATATACTTGTCTTGTTTTTGTTAATTTGAAAGACAATGCGCCTTTAATGTTTAGTCTGGCCTAACAAATAGAAATTTATTTTGATAATCACATATATTTTTACAGAACCTACTAAAGAGATCATGGTATTGCTCTCTTTATGTTAAAATACTTATATTGAGATATACCATAGTAACCCTCTCACCAAAAGAGCATCTAAAAGGCAGCTCAAAAGAAGGAAATAATTTGGAAAGCTGGTCCAATCCAAAGGAGTTGGCGACAGGAGAAGCTGCTGAGAAGTAGATCAAGTATCTTAAAGATGAATTACCCACAATTGCTTTTAAGTGTAGTAGCATGAATCTAATTTCGGGTGGAAAGAAAGTTAAAACTGGCAAAGCAAACAATATTCTACAAACAAGTGATTGCCTTGGAGCTGAAAGTAAATTTAGCTATGAAATTAGGAGAACTCTGGCTATGAAAATAATCCAGTCAATTATTTGTATTGTTGAGTAACTTTAGCTATGAAAATGAGAGAACTCTATTTTCATTCAAAATATATTTTTGAAGGTTATAAATGAATCATAGATGTCATACAACGTGTTAAATATTTTGTGGGAAGTAATGGGTGACGCTTATTTGAAAAGGACCAATTAAGAGAGTGTCAGACTTGCCAATTGAACGAAGTAAATGTCACTTTGTTCTAGCATGAGAAAAGAGGCAATGAATGTATCATCTAACCTAGCTGAAACATGCTAATATAGCATCAAAACATTTCCACTTTGTTTCTGGTATTAAGCCATTGTTGTGCATTTTTTTCTTAAAGACGTGTGAAAGAAAATGCGAATAAACATGTATGAACTTTAAATGCATTTATTGAACATAAAGGAAGAATAATTGTTTATAAGAATGAAGAAGTTAAGGGCTTGATTTACTTTGGAGCATCAGAAAGTAGACCCATAACACTGGGATCTTTTGTCTTTACCAATTAATTTATTATTGTTTTTATTTTTTTTATTTAGTCTGTCAATATTTTCCTGTTAGTTTATGTTCTTAACATAATGTGTGCTTTGTTTTATCTTCTGCAAACGTATGAATTTCAACTTATTCCGTGTGTTTCCTTTGGAAATTGAATTTATTATGTGGTTTATTTTTTTGATGAAATATTTGTCATTTACTTGTAATTTCTTTTAGATTTTGACAATCCTCTCTCTATCAAAAGAGTGAACACACCATCTCCTTATCATTCTTGAGTATATCTATTTTATGGAGATTAATGTACAATTCTTTTCTTTTACAGTTTCAGTAGGTTCGTTTGAAGAAGAGATCAGAGAGTCGTGAACTTGAATCTAATGGCAACAGTGGTAAGGGTTCTTTGCTCCTAAAATCAGCTGTGGTGTTTAGTTTTGAATTCTATATTCTTTATTCTGTCTTAGTTATATATATGTTCTTTGAAGGTTTATTTCGTCAACACATAATGAATAAGTTACTGTGATCATATTATGCTGGTTTTATAACTTCTACTATGGTGGAAGGTTATAGTTTGGGGGTTCCAAGTGTATATTTGCTAATATGATAATAAAATTCGCAACCATCCTTATAGATTTTTCATTCACACAATCTTTGATGATGTTGGGTCGTACCAGACGTTATGTTTCAGTTCTTAAGAACATAGTGATGTGTGAAAAGTAAGTAATAAAGTTATTTTACAAATGAACATGGGGAGATTGTTTAATGAAAATCATGATTCTTTGAAGAGTACAACGTGATGCATTCTATTTTATCTCTGAGAATAATAATTACTAATCTATTCATTTGCCTGGTCATTGTGCTTTAGGTTCAAAATGCTGATGATAATATTTATCCTAGAAATGTGCTACCAACTTTGACATTCATGCTTTAGGAAAAGTGCAATATTGCACTCTGTGATGTTGGAAATTCTACAGGGAAAACATATTAGGGATATATTGGAAAGGAAGGCATTAGCCTCAAATCTGTATTCTGGGTATTTAGGCAGTTTTTGCCGAACTCCTTTCTTTTAACCTACTGATTTATGTTATTTATTATTATTATTTTTTGCACATAATGTCTGTTAAATGTGGCATTAATTTGTAATCTTAGGAAATAAATAAGGTTACATGCACTTGAAGAAAATGTATCAGGAAAATACATGATGCATTTGAAGAAAATGTATCAGGAAAATACATGATGCAAATTCATGAATTATTAGGTGTTCATTTATATTCTCATGTCTCTAGAGTTATCCATGTGGTCCTATAAATAGAGGTCATTCTTATAGTCTCATTGTAAAGAAAAAAAAGAAGAAAACATTATTGAGTGTGCTGTAGCAACTCAAAAACTATCAATAAAAATTCAAGTTTTTCTTCAACACTTCGTTTCCGCACTAACAAATTTGGTATCAGAGCCATAACTTTTGATTGCATTTTTTTCATGGCTTTCATACAAACAGCTTCGTTGTTTACATATTCTTCCAGTCAAGTCCCAATCTTCGAAGGCGAGCATTATGAATACTGGAGCATCCAAATGCAAACTTTCTTCATCTCCTTAGATCTTTGGGATGTCATTGACGATGAGGAGTACGAAGAACCATCCGAAGACAATGAAGATTACGAAAAATTGCAAAAAGAATTTAAAAGAAAAGATGCAATGGCTCTCCGCTATATTCAACAAGGAACGGAGAAAACGATCGCCTTGAAACTTCAATCCTTATGGAGAGACTTTGATAATCTCCAAATGGAAGAACGAGAATCGGTTCGTGTTTTTTCTTCACGAGTAGCCGAGACAGTAAATCAAATCAAAAGCTGTGGTGACACAATTACAGATAAAAGAGTCGTGGAGAAAATGTTAAGATGCCTTCCTCCAAAGTTTGACCATGTTGCAGCTGCAATTGAAGAATCGAAAGACTTGTCCAAAATGACCATTTATGAGTTAACCGGGTCACTTCTTGCCCATGAGCAAAGGATCAATCGTTCGAGTAACCAATCCACTACCGAACAAGCTTTCCAATCAAAGCAAACATCAAAAGGAGGATCGAACAACTATGGAGAACACAACAGAGGCTCAAATCAAACAAAACAAAAAGATAACTATTGGGAGAAGGGTGACAAGCAAAGCAAATGGAAAGGCAAGCAAACACAAATTTCTGGTGGTAACAATCCAACTTGCATAATTTGCAAAAAAATGAATCATGAATCAAAGGAGTGCTACTTTAGATGCAAAAGGTGCAAGATCCCCAATCATTCTCAAAGGGATTGTTGGTTTCAAAATAAAGAGATGACAGAAAGAAAAAGTGCAGCAAACTTTTCTCAAGAGAATGAAAAGGAAATTCTGTTTTATTCTCAAAATTATGAAAATGGAGCTCAAAGCCCTTGGTATTTGGATAGCGGTTGTAGCAATCACATGACGGGAAATCGCGACATCTTTGTGGACCTTAATCCAAATATTACTTCACAAGTAATTCTTGGCGATGGAACATGTAGAGATGCGGTAGGAAAAGGCACCATTGCTGTCCAAATTAAAGAAGGTAACAAGAAACTCATCACAGATGTTCTTTATGTTCCCAATCTTTCTCATAATCTCCTAAGTGTTGGACAACTTATTCAAAGTGACTTCTCTGTCCACTTTGATGATGGTGCATGTAAAGTTTTTGACAAAAAGAAAAATATTTGTGTGGCAAATATTGAAATGAAGAACAAGACATTTCCTCTTATGATGCCACTAAATGAGAATTGTGCACTCAAGGCAAGAGACGAAGATTTGGCATATTTGTGGCATTTACGATATGGTCGTCTTCATGAAAGAGGCCTTCGTTTACTCCAAATAAAAAACATGGTGACGGGACTTCCTAACATCCAACACATAGACAAAATGTGCGAAGGATGCATCTATGGGAAATTGCACAAGTTGTCGTTTCCAAAAACTTCATGGAGAACGAAAGCACCACTTGAGCTTGTGCACTCGGATATTTGTGGGCCAATGCAAACTCCCACTTTTGGAAACAAGAGATATTTTATTCTCTTTGTTGATGACTTCACAAGAATGATATGGGTTTTCTTCCTCAGTCAAAAATCTGAGGCATATTCCACATTTCTTCAATTCAAAGCTCAAGCAGAAAGGCAAAGTGGTTTTTTGATAAAAACTTTAAGGACCGATCGTGGAGGTGAATATCTCTATAATCCTTTCATGGAATATTGCAGAAAAAATGGCATCAAAAGACAATTAACTGTGAGTCGAACTCCGCAACAAAACGGCGTGGCCGAAAGAAAAAATCGCACAATTGTTGAAATGGCAAGAAGCATGCTAAAGGGCAAAGGACTTCCAAATCTGTATTGGGCAGAAGCTGTAAATACGGTAGTATACATTCTCAATCGGTCTCCAACAAAGGCTGTACGGAATAAAACTCCATACGAAGCTTGGAACAAAAAGAAGCCAATGGTTGATCACTTCAAAATATTTGGCAGCATTGCTTATGCTCTTATCCTTTCTCAAAATCGGGAGAAATTTGACGAGAAAGGACAAAAACTTGTCTTTGTTGGATATAGTGATGAATCTAAAGGATATCGGTTATTAGATCCAACTACAAACAAAATTACAGTTTCACGAGACGTTGTTTTTGATGAAGCTGCATCTTGGGATTGGAAAGGGAAAGAAGTTGTGGACCAGACACCATACCATTTTGTTGATCCATTAACATTTCAAGCAGGTCCGTCACAAGTTGGAAATTTAGAGCATAATCCAAACCCTACTCCAAGAAGTGAGGAAGAATCTGATCCAGAAAGCCCTCCAAGAAAGACACGTTCACTACAAGACATATATGAGTCATGTGAACTTGGGTTGTTCTCTAGTGAACCACAATCATTTGAAGAAGCCTCAAAAGAAGTATGTTGGACAAAAGCCATGAATGAAGAAATGTCCACAATCGAGAAAAACAAAACTTGGAAGCTTGTTGCCTTGCCAGAAGGGAAGAAAATCATTGGACTCAAGTGGGTCTATAAAATAAAATACAATAAAGATGGGTCGATCCAAAAGCACAAAGCACGTCTTGTTGCAAAAGGGTATTCTCAACAGCCCGAAATTGACTACACTGAAACATATGCCCCGGTTGCAAGAATGGAGACAATTCGTACTGTTTTGGCACTGGCAGCTCAATTGGAGGTATGTGTTTATCAACTTGATGTAAAATCGGCATTCTTAAATGGTGAAATTCAAGAAGAATTTTATGTCGAGCAACCCGAAGGATTTGAAATCAAAGGACAAGAAGGAAAAGTCTATCGTTTATACAAGGCACTTTATGGTTTAAAGCAAGCTCCGCGAGCATGGAATAGCAAAATCAATAGCTATTTCATCCAAAATGGATTCAATCGAAGCACGAGTGAATCATCTCTATATGTCAATAATCTTGGAAGAGACTTTCTTGTAGTATGTCTTTATGTGGATGATCTTCTATACTTTGGTACAAGTAAAAGCATGGTGGAAGAATTCAAGAAAAAGATGATGAGAGACTTTGAGATGAGTGACTTGGGTCAAATGAAATACTTTCTTGGCATCCAAGTCAAACAAAGCCCGGGAAGAATTTTTTTTATCTCAAGAGAAGTATATTGATGATCTTCTAGAAAAATTCAGCATGAACCAGTGCAAGCCAGTCTCTACTCCAATGGGGCCGAATGAAAAATTCCAAGTCAATGATGATGCTGAAAAAGTAGATGCTACACTTTACCGAAAGTTAATTGGTTCACTCATCTACCTCAACACAAGGCCGGATATCACTCAATCAGTGAGTTTACTTTCCAGGTTCATGAATGAACCAAGCAAAAATCAAGGCATTGAGTTCAAAAAGGAAAATAACTTCAACCTTGTTGGCTACACTGACAGTGATTGGGCAGGCTCACTTGTTGACCGCAAAAGTACATCGGGCTACATCTTTTGTCTTGGAACAAATATTATTTCATGGAGTTCGAGGAAGCAAAGGTCTATAGCACTATCTTCTGCAGAAGCGGAATATATTGCAGTTGCGGATGCCGCTTGTAAAGCAGTTTGGCTTAGAAGAATTCTAAAAGACTTGATGTTTGAACAACAAGAGCCAACAACAATACATTGCGACAATATGTCAGCAATTGCTATGACAAAAAATCCAGTTTTTCATGCCAGATCGAAGCATATTGAACTACGTCATCACTTCATTCGAGATTTGGTAAGTCGAGAAGAAATTTGCATGGAATTTATCAACACAAATGATCAGCCAGCAGACATTTTAACAAAGGCAGTCACATTTGACAAGTTCGACAAGATCAAGGAAAAACTCAAGATTACAAATTAAGAGGGGGTGTTAAATGTGGCATTAATTTGTAATCTTAGGAAATAAATAAGGTTACATGCACTTGAAGAAAATGTATCAGGAAAATACATGATGCATTTGAAGAAAATGTATCAGGAAAATACATGATGCAAATTCATGAATTATTAGGTGTCCATTTATATTCCCATGTCTCTAAAGTTATCCATGTGGTCCTATAAATAGAGGTCATTCTTGTAGTCTCATTGTAAGGAAAAAAAAAGAAGAAAACATTATTGAGTGTGCTGTAGCAACTCAAAAACTATCAATAAAAATTCAAGTTTTTCTTCAACACTTCGTTTCCGCACTAACAATGTCTTCATTTTAATGGAAGAGAAGTTTTTAAAAATAAACTCAAAGGGACTTGATAGTCTAGAAAATAATATCTAAATATGTAATGGAATCAAAAGGTACACAAACACGGAACTTAGCATTACAGCTTCAATATATAAAGTTTAAAAAAATGCTTGACGATACACCCATAGTTATGAAAAAAGAAGTTGGTAATAACATAGTTAAGTTTTATGTTGGGGAGAAGAAAATGACATGGATTGTAGTATCACAACAATTGCAGGCTGATGTCATTAAACCAGATGTACGAATATAAATTTCTATAGCATCTATGCTATAGGAGACAAAAATGGAGATTATATCCCACATCTAAAACAAGTGCCCGTTTTTGCATTTCTTCCTCTAAAAACATATGAGTTCAAGTTTATTCGTACTACTCCGGCTCTAGATGAAGCTAGAACACAAGGCTGGAACACAGATTTTAGTACTTTAGCCCTAGATGAAGCTAAAACATAGGTTATAGTATTTCATCTGAAGATAAAGCTGGAACTCAAGGCCGGAACACAAGCCATACTGTGTTCAATTTATGGAATCTGACCATCATCAAGTGATTATGGTTAATGATGATCTAACACCTGAACATTATCAATTTCTCCTGTATCAGCTCCTTCACGGCTTAAAATACATTCACACAGGTTTATTAGATTCTGCGGCATTTAAACTCTCCTTCCACATTTTACCTCTCATGCATATGCAAGGAACTTATCTGAATTATTGTTGTTCTTTTTATTTTTATACAGGAAATGTATTCTACCATCATTTAAAGCGAAAAATTGTTATTGCTAATGCTGATTATAAGTTAAGGATTTGCAATTTTTGTCTTTCCCCGTGTGTCATTTAATGATGCTCCATCAGCTATTTTTTGGACTGTAAATCTGACTTTCTGTTAAGTTTTTCATATTTCTTTGTAACTATCCCTTTGTTAATGTTAGTTACTTCACTTCCTAACCCTTAATTTTTCATTTTCTTAATTTTTTTGAAGGACTATGTAGCAACTCGAGGGTATCATGCTCCAAATCTACGTGGATGTTTTTTTTTTTTTCTCTCAAGTAAGCTATGTAGGAACACCTAACAATTCTTTTAATTACTACTTTGTCATCTAATTCCACATAAATGTTTCTGTACAGAAGACTATTAGGTGAAAGCCCAATAAAGAATTATTTCGTTGTGTTAGAGACTTTGTTGCATGTCTGCGATAATTACAAGAAAACATCCCATGTAGACTTCGGAGAAATTCTCAAATGTTGCTTCAGCAAGTATGAACATGTAAAGGCAGTGCCAAAGTAGCTTGCACCTCTAAACATATATTTAACTATTTACCTATGCTTTTGTGCGCCTTCAAAGGCAATCTGGATGATCAGATGAAAAAATATTAATTACCGTATCTCGATGCATGATCTGTTAGATAATTTAATACTTTAAATTACTGGATCTTTCATGTTAAATCATCGAGAAATATAAGAATTAAAGCGGAAGCATACCTGAATCTGATATGGTTAATGCAATATGGATTTCGCGGTATGATCTTTCAAATCTACATACAGTCTCCTTTTACCCTCTGTGATGGGATGCAGTAGAGAATGAATAAATCGTTTCGTTGCGTGTGATTAACCTATTTATATGGGAATGCCCTTTGACCTAATTCGGCCCATCATAGAATTAGGACTTGGGCCCGGTCTCTACACATATGTAAACCCATACTTTAATTGGATACATTAAAGCCCAAAACCGAAACCTTATTAGATCACTTTAATCGGGCTCGACCGAATTCGATAGCCTATAATTTAACACACAATTATTCACACATACAAGCCCATCTTTAATTAAAAAT
>NC_036238.1:21018427-21022108 GCF_002742605.1 Olea europaea var. sylvestris
CACTGTTGATTTATTGTCACAAAATATCTTAAGTGGTCTTTCTATATTGTCCACAATGCGCAGCCCAGTGACAAAATTACGCAGCCATATTCCATGATTTGATGTCTCATAACACGCTATAAACTCCGCTGCCATGGTAGAAGTAGCTATGAGTGTCTGCTTAGCACTCTTCCATGAAATATCACCTCCAGCAAGCAGGTAAATATAGCCTGAAGTGGATCTCCTATTATCTTGGCATCCCGCGAAATCGGAATCAGAATAACCAATGATCTCCAACTGATCCGATCTCCTGTATGTGAGCATGTAGTATTTTGTTCTCTGTAAATACCGCATGACCCGTTTGGCTGCTTTCCAATGATCCATTCCCGGGTTACTTAAATATCTCCCTAGCATCCCAACAATGTACGCTATATCCGGACGCGTACAAACCTGAGCATACATCAGACTCCCTATAGCTGAGGAATAAGGAATCTTCTGCATTTCTTTAATGTTTCGTGCAATAAGTCTATATCGTTGCTGGCAAGCAATATGTCATCGACATATAAAATCAGAAAAATATACTTGCTCCCACTGAACTTGTGGTATACAATCATCAACCAAATTCATCTCAAAACCAAATGAGATGATCACCTGATGAAACTTGTAATACCATTGACGAGATGCCTGTTTGAGTCCATAGATGGATTTCTTTAATTTACAAACCATTTGCTTTGCATCGTCCGATACAAAGTTTTCTGGTTGTACCATATAAATTGTTTCATCAATGTCACCATTGAAAAACGCTGTCTTAACATCCATCTGATGTAGCTCAAGATCGAAATGCGCTACCAATGCCATTATAGTCCTGAAAAAGTCTTTCGAAGAAACCGAAGAGAAAGTCTCTTTATAATCGATGCCTTCTTTCTGTGTAAAGCCTTTTGCGACAAGACGAGCCTTATACCTCTCTACATCACCTTTCGAATCCCTCTTGGTCTTAAATATCCATTTGCAACCAATGGGTTTCACACCTTCAGGCAATGGAACGAGGTCCCATACGTCATTGTCCTTCATGGACTTTATCTCTTCATTCATAGCATCGAGCCACTTTTGAGAGTTAGAACTTTCCATGGCTTGACGGAAGTTGATCGGATCATCTTCCACCATTCCAATGTCAACTTCATGTTCTTGAAGAAATACGATGTAATCATTCGAAACCGCACTTCTCCTCTCTCTAGTGGATCTTCTTAATGGCACTGGTTCTTGAGGGTGTAGAGTTTGTTCTTCTGGAACAATTTGTTGATCTTGAGAGGGAGGTATGACATTGTCTTGATCCAGAGTTGCTTCTTGAACAATGTCAGGGATAGAAACCTGATCATTGTCAATGGCAATTGGAGGAATTTCAACATATTCCTCCTCAAAGACAAAGCCTGTAACCCTTTCTCCCCCCCGCAAACTCAACATCCTCAAAGAACCTAGCATTTCCTGTCTCGAAAATTGCCTTCGTTGTGGGATCATAAAACTTGTAACCCCTCGACCTTTCAGAATATCCAATGAAATAGCAACTGATGGTCCTTGCGTCCAGTTTCTTTTCATTTGGCTTATAGGGCCTTGCCTCAGTTGGGCACCCCCAAATATGTATATGCTTCAAACTAGGCTTCTTGCCCATCCAAAGCTCATATGTGGTTTTATCAGTGGCCTTAGTTGGAACTCTGTTGAGTATATAAGCTGCAGTTTTTAATGCTTCACCCCAGAGAGATTCTGGTAAGGTAGAATGACTAATCATACTCCTCACCATGTCCTTAAGTGTTCTGTTTCGTCTTTCAGTAACACCATTCATAGTGGGCGAACCCGGCATAGTGTACTGTGGGACGATACCGCATTCCTCTAGGAATTTAGCAAACGTTCCTGGACGCTGTTCACCTGAACCGTCATATCTGCCATAGTATTCACCCCCACGGTCAGATCTGACGCTTTTAATCCTTTTGCCGAGTTGGTTCTCAACTTCAGCTTTATAGTTTTTGAACACATCTAGTGACTGTGATTTTTCATGAATGAGATATATGTAGCCATATCTTGAAAAGTCGTCTATGAACGTTATAAAATATTGTTGACCATTCCAAGAACCCGTAGGAAATGGTCCACAAATATCCGTATGTATAAGTTAAGACGTCCGAAGTCCTATTGACTTGAAATCTCCTTTTATTGGTTTGTTTTCCCTTTATATAGCTGACACACAAATCATAATCTGTGAAGTCAAGAGGGTCGAGAATCCCGTCAGACACAAGTCTCTCAATTCTCCTTTTGGAGATGTGACCTAATCTCTTGTGCCACAACGAGGCAGAATTCTCGTCGTTTAATTTTCGCTTTACACCTCGAGTACTTACATGCAAGGTTTCATTATAAGAAGCAATTGTATCAATTGAATAGAGATTATCGTAACCTGATAAAGAACTGGAACCAACCAATTTTGAATCATGAAACAAACTAAATTTTCCATTTTCAAAAGAACAAGTATAACCAAATTTGTCCAAAATAGAAGTAGAAATCAAATTCCATCTAAAAGACGGTACAATAAATGTCTTAACAAGATCCAAATAAAATCCAGTCTTTAACAATAATCTAAATTTTCCTATTGCCTCTACTTCCATTCTATTGTTGTCGCCAGCATAGATGTATCTTTCACCATCACTTGGTTTTCAGCAACTCAGGCAACCTTGCATAGACATACTGATGTGAGTTGTTGCACCAGAATCTATCCACCATGTATGTCTAGGTACCGAAATTAAATTAACCTGAGAACAAACCAAATGAAGAAGAGTACCTTTCTTTACACGCCATGTATGTCTAGGTAATTGGTGCAATTCTTCTTCTTATGACCTGCAGCTCCATAGAAGAAACAACTGCCTTCAGCTGGTTCCTTATGTTGTTTCTTTTGCGGTGCCGTACCTGCAGCTTCCTTATTAATCTTCCTTTTCTTGTTGCTTTTGTCCTTAAAGGTGGTGGCTAAATGAGCACTTTCTGTCTTTTCATGCTTCAATCTTTCCTCTTCCTGGACACAGTGTGAGATGAGCTCATTAAGGGACCATGAGTCCTTTTGACAGTTATAGCTCATCTTGAATTGACTGAAATGTGCCGGAAGGGATATCAGAACCAAGTGCACTAACAAGTCTTCAGATAAATCCAACTTGAGCACCTTTAGTTTTGAAGCAATGTGAGACATTTCCATAATGTACTCCCGAATGTTTCCTTTCCCTTTATACCTCATTGAGACAAGATTTGCCAAAAGTGTACTTGTTTCAGCCTTTTCATTCTTGGCAAACCTCTTCTCAAGGTCCTCAAGGAAACCCTTAGCCATAGTCACCTTATCGGACATAGTGCCCCGGAATGCTTCTGGAATAGCACGCTTCATGACCATTAAGCTTATGCGGTTCGATCGTTCCCACTTTTCCATCTCCCTCTTGTCATCAGAGGTACTCTTATCAGTAAGTGCAGCAAGTTGATCGACCCGTAAACCAAGGTCTAGGTCCATGACTCCGAGAACAATCATAACGTTCTCTTGCCATGCCCTGAAGTTTGTGCCATTTAACATTGGAATTGAATTGATGCTAGCAGAAATATTAGCAGCAGAACCTGAAACTGAATTAGAGAATATTTATTATGAATAGCTCACATGAATATCTTTAATATGCAAATAATAATAAT
>NC_036238.1:21022603-21076141 GCF_002742605.1 Olea europaea var. sylvestris
TTTGGATCTATTTATTGATCACATATTAAACCAAATAATCGTCACACGTTTATCATCACAGGTGCATGTGTATTCGGCTAAATATTGACCTTCATTTGGGCTGACTAATATTTCCATGAGTAACACATGCACAAACACTTTTTAACATTCTAAGTTAGTCAATTTTCACAAGAGAGGTTGCTTTGGCAACATGTTGCTTCAATTAACTAACTTCCGAATATTCTAAAACTTTAGGGACTGAATTATTAAATTCGAAACTTAAAGGCCCAAATCTTAATATAACTTAAAGGTTAGGGACTGAAACCTTAATTTTATAACCCTAACCCTAATTGCTACCAAGGGCCTCAACTTATCTAATTTACACAGGAGCCCCCCGCCCCCCAAAAATCCAGAAAACGCAAAAACCCTAAAAAAATTTTTTCTTTCTACTTCTGGCGGTGGCGCACTTCGGCGCCGGCTGCCTGTAGCACGCCCGCGCAGCAGTGTTGCTGCCCACGTAGCAGCGGCAGTCGGAAATTTTTTTTTTTTTAAATTTTCTGAATCTTTACTGAAATCTAAATTCAAAAAATCCATAATCCAAAATTTCGAAAATAACAAGAATTATACCGCAAAAATTTTCAAATTTAACAAAATATATAACCAAAAAATTGTTAAATCTGAAAATTTCAAAATATTTTGCAAGAACCAAACTAAAACCTTTGATTCTCAATGATTCAACATGAAGAGGCTCTGATACCACTTGTTAGATAATTTAATACTTTAAATTACTGGATCTTTCATGTTAAATTATCGAGAAATATAAGAATTAAAGCGGACATACATGAATCTGACATGGTTAATGCAATTTGGATTTCGCGGTATGATCTTCCAAATCTACATGCAGTCTCCTTTTACTCTCTGTGATGAGATGCAGTAGAGAATGAATAAATCATTTCGTTGCGTGTGATCTGGGGACCATAACCTATTTATATGGGAATGCCCTTTGACCTAATTCGGCCCATCATAGAATTAGGACTTGGACCCGGTCTCTACACATATGTAAACCCATACTTTAATTGGATACATTAAAACCCAAAACCGAAACCTTATTAGATCACTTTAATCGGGCTTGACCGAATTCGATAGCCTATAATTTAACACACAATTATTCACACATACAAGCCCATCTTTAATTAAAAATTCTTACATGATCAACTTTAGAAGAAAATTCTTCAACTTCTTTATCAGGCATATCAAATGCTTTGCCAAATTCCTCGTTAAGAGTTCCAATCATCGGGGATGTCCATGTGAAATTTACTCAGCCAACTAAGATTGCAGATATTTATTATCTCACACTTGTGAACCATGGGCAACTTTTAAATGTTAAAGTAAACATGGATGCAGATATTTTCCAGAAGTGGTGTAGGAAATAGAAGTGGACTTAGGAGGAGGAAATGATTTTCTATTCAATTGTGGACTTGCCTTCAACTCAAGATTACATAGGTATTTATAGGACTTCCTATCACATAAGTTCATCCCCTCCATTTAATTCCACTACATGCACCACAATTTACTAAGTACACATTAATTAATAATACATGCATACATGAACCACAATTAACTAGGTGCATATTAATTAATAATACATGTATTTCAAACTCCTAAATTCATGAAACTAAATTAAATAGGTTAAATGCATGTTTATTTTTCTAACACCCCCCCAAACATGAATTCTGCATACTCCAAGCAAGTTTCTTAATGCCTTGAAAGTATTGAACTTGAGAGTATTGGTGAGAATATCTCCAATTTGGTCTTGAGACTTCACAAAATTAATCTTCACTACCTCGTTTGCAATGCATTCACGCACAAAGTGATATTTGGTATCTATATGCTTGCTACGTTCATGAAACAACGGATTCTTTGCTAAAGCAACGACTAATTTGTTATCCAGATTTACTTCAGTAGGCTCTCTTTGTGCAAAATGAAGCTCATTCAACAAATTCCTTAGCCAAACTGCTTGTGTAACACAAGAACTAATAGCAACATACTCAGCTTCACAAGTTGACAGAGTAACAATTGGTTGCTTCTTTGAGCTCCAAGTAATAGCTGTGTTACCCATGTAAAATACAGATCCACTGGTACTCTTTTGATCATCAATGTCGCCACCTCAATCACTATCACTGAAACCTCTAAGTCTAAAAACATTAGAGGCATAATAATGTAACCCGAAATCAAGAGTACCTTTGATATAACGTAAAATTCTCTTCATAACTTTCAAATGTGTTGTCGTTGGAGCCTCCATATAACGACTAACTAGTCCTACTCCAAATAATATATCCGGCCTTGTACAAGTTAAATATCTCAGGCTTCCAACTAAGTTTCGAAATAAGGTTGGATCCACCTTTGTACCATTATCATATCTAGAAAGTTTGATGTTACATTCTACTGGAGTGTTAACTGGATTGCAATTACTCATGTTGAATTTCTGTAGAACTTCTTTTGCATAATTTTCTTGTACGATGAAAATGCCTTCCTCCGTCTGCTTACTTCTATCCCAAGATACTAGGACATAAGTCCTAAATCTGTCATCTCGAATTCACAGCACATTTTTCTCTTGAGTTCTTCAAACGTCTTTGGATTGTTGCCTATAAAAATTAGATCATCGACTTATAGATAAACAATCAGAATATCATTGACATTCACCTTAATGTAGAGAGCATGCTTATAAGGACACTTGGTAAAACCATTCTCCTGAAAATATTTATTAATTCTATAATTCCAAACTCTTTGTGCTTGCTTTAGGCCGTAAAGAGCTTTATTTAATTTTTACACTTTGTCCTCATTTCCTTTTACTACAAAGCCGGGGGGTTATTGTATATAGACCTCCTCTTCAAGATAGCCATTGACAAAGGCTGACTTGACATCCATTTGGAAAATCTTCCACTTGTTTTGAGCAGCCAAAGAAATTATCAGTCATATGGTCTCTAACCGAGCTATTGGAGCGAAAACTTATTCATAATTGATGCCTTGACGCTGTTTGTATCCTTTCACCACAAGTTTTGCTTTGTATTTTTCCACCTCTCCTTTTGAAATTTTCTTAGTTTTGTATACCCATTTAACTCCAATGGCAGCATGTCCCTTGGGAAGAGTTGTTAATTCCCAAGTATTGTTCTTTTCAATTGCTCCGATTTCTTCATTCATGGCTTTTCTCCATTTCTCATCCTCAGCAACTTCATTAAAACCTATGGGCTCAATATTTGCAAACAGACAGAAGAAAGTAATATCATCAATTCTCTCGGTTTCTCGATATACATCATCAAGCCTCCTTGTACGCAAAGACCTTTCACTTGAACTTCCTTCAGAAACATCAATTTCACCACGTGATGGTGATGTTGGAGGAGTGGTGGTCTCATGTATTTCTTCATTGTCATCTTCTCCTCCAAGAAAGGAAGAAAGTCATAGTTATCTTCTTCAACATGCCAATTCCATGTTGCTTCCTCATCAAAATCCACATCTCTACTAATAAACATCTTCCCATCACTTGGATTATAGAGCTTGTAATCTTTTGTTTTTAAATCATAGCCAACGAACATACATTTTTTACTCTTGTCATCAAGTTTCGAGCGCTTCTCATCAAGAACATGGACATATTCAATGCATCCAAATACCTTCAAATGAGATACTACTGATTTTCTCCCATTCCATACTTAGAGTGGAGTCTTTTGGGCTAAATGCTTTGTGGTACATCGATCCAACAAGTAGACAGCACAGTCAACAGCTTCGGCCCAAAATTCTTTTTCTTTGTCTTCATCATGCTCCTTGCCATATTGAGAATTGTTCGGTTCTTTCGTTCAACAACACCGTTCAGTTGTGGAGATCCTGGAGCGGTTAGGAACCGACGAATTACGTTGGCATCACAAAAGTCTTGAAAATTTCTGAAAGTAAATTCGCCTCCTCTATCTGATCTCACAGCCTGGATTTTAAATCAACTTTCTTTTTCTACAAGAGTTTTAAAATTCTGAAAGCACTTAAACACCTCCGATTTCTCTTTTAGAAAATACACCCATGTTTTTCTACTGAAATCATCAATAAACAAAAGAAAATATTTTCTTACCAAAAGAACATGGAGTGATTGGCCCACATACATCAGTGTGTATCAATTGTAGTTACCTTGAAACTCTTGATTGAGATTCCTTTGGAAAGACCTTTCTTGACTGCTTACCAAAAAGATACCTTTCACAAAGCTGATTAGGCTAATGTATTAGAGGTAAACATTTCACCATTCCATTGCTAGCCATTATTTTGAGCCCTCCAAAATTTATGTGCCCAAATCGTAAATGCCATAACCATGACGAGTCTTTATAACATGACGTCAAACACTTAGTAATATCAGTTTGTATGGACAACACAAATAAACGATTTTTCGCCATAGGTACTTTAACAATCAAATTTCCTGCATCATCCTTTAAAAAGACACTACAACCTTTTGTGAACAAAACATAACATTTCTCCAATAATTGACCCACACTCAAAATATTACTCTTCATATCTGGAGCATAATAAACATTTGAAATAAATTGATGATTTCCATCTTTCATACGTATCAATATTTTACCTTTCCCCTTTACTGGAATTTTGGAGGAATCTCCGAATGTGATATTACCACCAACCTTCTCATCAAGCTCTATGAACAAATCTTTGTTCCCACACATATGATTACTAGTTCCAGTATCAAGGAACTAAGAATGTTTTTCTCCTTGCTGCAAGTCCTTGCAAGCTATCAAAAGAGTAGACTCTATCTCTTCATTATTTTCTATATCTTCTTCATGA
This sequence comes from Olea europaea var. sylvestris, assembly GCF_002742605.1. Lineage (NCBI taxonomy): Eukaryota > Viridiplantae > Streptophyta > Magnoliopsida > Lamiales > Oleaceae > Olea > Olea europaea. The sequence continues at coordinate 21,027,413 of NC_036238.1, forward strand.
GAGGTTAGCTTTCGCACCATCACCACTTTTACATTCCCATGAATAATGTCCAAATTGATGACAAGTATAACATTTAACTTGCGACTTGTCATACCTCTTTTGATATGGTCTTGCTCCTCCTCTGCCATGTCCTCTTGTTGAGTTGGATTGATAATTTTCATCTCTACGTTGAAATGAAATATGATTACCTCTTCCTCCTCTTTCAAAGCTTCATCCACATCCATATCCTCATCCTTTGAAACTTGTATTTTCCTTTTCTTCCTTGATTTTCAATGTGAGCTTTGATTGTAAAACCTGCTCCAATGGCTCATTCCTTCTTCGATTAAGCTTCGTTTCATATGCTTCCAATGATCCGCTTAATTCTTCAATTGTCATACCTTCCAAGTCCTTTAATTCTTCAATGGCAGTCACCACATGATCAAATTTCTCACTAACTGATCTAAGGATTTTCTCAATCACCCTTATATCAGTCACATCTTCATCAAATCTCTTCATTTGGTTTGCAACGGTCACCACTCTTGAAATATAATCCGACACCATTTCGGATTCCTTCATTTGAATAGCTTCAAATTCACCTCGTAGATTTTGGAGGCGCACTTTCTTTGCCTTCTACTTTCCTTTGCATGAAACTTGAAGCATATCCTATAATTGTTTTGCTGTAGTAGCATTAGAAACCTTCTCAAAAGTGGCCTCATCCAATGCTTGGTGAATAAGAGAAACAGTCTTTTGATCCTTCCTCTTAGTGTTTTGTAAAAGATCTCTTTGTGCTTGAGTGAGAGCAGCTAGATCGGTGGGAGCCTCATAACCATTCTCCATGATGTCCCATGCATCATGTACACCAAGTAGTGCCTTCATGCGGATGCACCAATTATCAAATTTCTCTTTGGACAGTTTTGGAACTTGGAAGGGGATCATGTTGGTATTTGCCATTGTTTCTAGTATTGTGGCTCTGATACCACTATGTAGGAAATAGAAGTGGACTTAGGAGGAGGAAATGATTTTCTATTCAATTGTGGACTTGCCTTCAACTTAAGATTACATAGGTATTTATAGGACTTCCTATCACATAAGTTCATTCCCTCCATTTAATTCTACTACATGCACCACAATTTACTAGGTACACATTAATTAATAATACATGTATACATGAACCACAATTAACTAGGTGCATATTAATTAATAATGCATGTATTTCAAACTCCTAAATTCATGAAACTAAATTAAATAGGTTAAATGCATGTTTATTTTTCTAACAAGTGGAAAAATCTATTTTGATTGTACAAATGGAAATGATGGAATAACCAAACAAATAAGAAGTTCGAGATTTGGTTTTGAAAAGAATGAGAAGTTCAATATAATTCCCCTTTTTCATTTTCATTTACCTTATATATATATATATATATATATAAGTGAGAGCTGATATCTTCATTAGTTTGAGAAATTCTTATAACTTGATGAACATTTTGTTCAACGGGGCAAGTGGACCATCTACTAGGAAGCCCTCTGATAGGAAGCTTCATATAAGTCAAATGCACAATGTAGCTAATACACACTCAATTTTCTTTATGAATAAATTTTGACTCTTGATCTAAATATTTAATTTTGTTCTCCTAGAATAGGAGTTCCAGAATGTGTAGAGCACTCTTTTTTCTATTTCTTTTGTTTCTTTTTATTTCAATTCTTTAGTTAGTTCAGATGATGCGCATGAAGAGTTGTTGGCTGTTGCAAATGCTGTTACAAATACGGGTATTCATTTCGAATAGAAATTCTTATTTTCTAATTTGTTAGAATATCTTCTTGTGGCATCCATTCATTGCTTGTGCATGCAGCACAAGAAGAATTGTCAGTTGCTGGAATCCCAACTGTAATCGATCAGTTTGTAAATGACATGATTACCATATGTGGTTGAAATACTAAAGAGCTTGATTTTGCTACTTTTCTGTCAATTAGATTTGTTTTTAAATAAGTGAAAATGCAAACATTTCCAAATCAATTTAGGTTCTAATGGGTATTTGCATCACCTTTGCTGTATTAATTTGATACATCTTTCACTTCAAATCATTCACAGCATTTGCATTCATTTAGGTTCACTAAACATTTCACACCTGTGTCACTTGATGGATTTGGGAATAAAATACCTTGCCAATGGTTGTCGAAGAATCAAAAGCTCAGACTTTGCCGCAACCATTTCAAGTTTTCATTGGTTCTCAGTTTTATGCTGAAGTCATGGAAACGTTATACGACTTTACACTCTCCTAGATAAAAAAAATTTCACCATTATAAATTCTATAATGGAATTTGGTGATTCACTTCTCTTTTCCTTTATATCATAATGTTGTTTGCATTTCTTGCACCACTAATCTGATCTGGGTTGTTCTCTTTTGTGTGAGCAATGAAGCTATGGCAGCATTTGTAGAAAGTTCTAGATAGTTTCTGGAGGAACTCTTGCTGAATAATGAGACGAAGGTATGAAATACATGGAGTTATTTAAGTCATTCTACCTAAGACGAGAATTTGCTGTAAGTTTATTAACATCAGCAATTTAACACTCTATTCCTATCGACCTATTTGTTTGATGCTTACGATGAGCCATAATAATTAGGTCGAATATTTTTCCATTTAAAATTTTTTTAGTATAAAATCTGTTCAATGTAAATTATTTCAATTTTTCTACTGGTTGAAATTACTGATTAATTTATTTTTAAAATTTTTTTGTTTGTATTATAGATAAAAAAAAATTTCTATTTAATTTTTTAAAATTTTTTCTCTTTATGTTTATTAGAGTATGAGGAAAATTCTGGAATCTTATTTCATGCAAATGTCGTGACTTTACAGGATATAAATAGGTGCCGAAATGTAAAGAAAATACATCTGGTAAAATGGACTAACAACTAACATACAGTTCGCAGCTAACTAACTAATAACTAACTTCTAATACTCCCCCTCATGGCGCACATCTTGGACATTAAGGCTTGGTGAATGTGTCTGCAAGTTGATGTTTGGATCTGATAGGGAGAAGCGTGACCACCCAGCTGAGACTTTGTCACGAACAAAATGACAATCAATTTCAATGTGTTTGGTGCGCTTGTGAAAAATGGGATTGGTTGCAATTTGAATGGCAACATGATTATCACAATAAAGAATGGTAGGAGCTGTGACTGGGACATGGAGATCTTTCAAAATCTGTGTAATCCAAATAAGCTCACTGTCAGTGGATGCTAGAGCTCTATATTCTGCTTCAGCTGAAGATCGGGAAATGGTTGGCTGCCTCTTAGATTTCCAAGAGACCATAGAGTCTCCAACAAAGACGCAAAAGCCAGTAGTTGATTAACGAGTGTCAACACACGACCCCCAATCAGCATCAGAGAAGGCTCGAATGTTGAAGGACGAGCCAGGAGATTTCTGAGATGGAAAGAGGAGACCTTGTCCAGGACTACCTTTCAAGTACTGCAGGAGATGGTGGATGGCTTTGAGATGTGGCAGCCGTGGTTTGGACATCAATTGACTTAATTTATGGACCGCAAATGCAATATCAGGCCTGGATAGGGTCAGGTAAATAAGCTTACCAATTAGTCTTCTATAATGAGAAGCATTTGGAAGGAGATCGCCGTCATGGATGCTGAGGCTTGCCTTTGTGTCCATGGGACAGTTTGCTGGTTTGCAGTCTAAATATCCCGTGTCTTCAAGCAATTGCAAGGTATATCGCCTCTAAGAAATGGCAATCCCTGAAGAGGAACGGGCAATCTTAATACCCAAGAAATATTTCAGACATCCCAGATCTTTAAGCTTGAATTGGGATTGTAAGAAGGCCTTGACTGACTCAAGAACTTACAAGTTAGGCCCTGTTAGCACAATGTCATCCACATATACAAGGAGTGCCACAAAATTATCTCCTGACCCACTAGTAAAGAGAGAATAATCAGCTTTAGACTGATGGAAACCATGTCTTATAAGCCCATGAGTGAATTTAGAGTTTCACTGTCGAGAGGCTTGTTTAAGTCCATACAAGGACTTGTGAAACTTACAACCAATTTCTCCCCCTGATTGTGTGGCCTGAGGATATCATAACCCAAAGGAAGGTCTATGTACACTTCCTCAAACAGATCACCATTCAAGAAGCATTATTGATGTCTAGCTGAGACAAGTGCCATCTATATTGAGCTGCAAGAGCCAGGATAACTTTGATAGTAACACTCTTGGCCACTGGTGAAAATGTGTCAAAGTAATCCAGCCCCTCTTGTTGTGTATAGCCTTTTGCAACAAGGCGGGCCTTATGTCTTTCAAGGGAACCATCTGATTTAAATTTGTTCTTATAAATCCACTGGCATCCAACAGTGTGTTTCCCAGGTGGTAGGGGTACAAGAGACCAAGTGTGATTGGTTTCTAAGGCCTCCAATTCAAGCTTCATGGCATCACGCTAATGAGAAAACTTGACAGCCTGATGAAAATATTGAGGTTCAAGGTGAGATGTGATGTTAATGATCAGATTTTTGTGAGGTTCAGACAAACGATTATATGAAAGGAAACGGCCAATGTGAAGTGGTGGGAGATTAGTAGACTGACCAGAATGTGAGATCAAATTGCAATGGTAGTCAAGAAGGTATTTAGGAGGTCTGGACATTCTTGTGGATTTCCTAAGATCATGACATGTGGTTGTAGTTGGTGAAAGGATAGGCAAAGGGGACTCAGGGAATGCTTCAGAAGGATCAAGAGCAGCATGTTTATTAGCGTCATTGAGAATATTATGTGGCTGGGGATTGATGTTCTCAACTGGGGAAGATATTGTAGGTGAAGGTAGGACTAGATCAGCAAATGGATCAAGCATTCGATTAGCCTCTACAATAGTGTGGAAAGGGAAGATCTCTTCATGAAAAACTACATCTCATAAGATGAAGATTTGTTTTGATACTACATCAAGAAGTTTATATGCTTTAACACCAGCTGGATAGCCTATGAATACACACAGCCTGGATCGAGGTTGGAATTTATCTCTGTGAGCAGCTAATGTGGATGTAAAACTTAGGCAGCCAAATACTCGAAGATGAGAATAAGTAGCTGGACTGCTATGTAAAACCTCATACGGTGTTTTATGCTGTAAGATGGGGGCTAGAGTTCTATTGATGAGATATGCCACTATTAAGACACATTCAGACCAAAAAAATATAGGAATTTTGGATTGGAAAAACAGAGAACGAGCCACATTTAGCAAATGTTGATGCTTTCGTTCTACAATTGAGTTTTGCTGTGGTCTCTCCACACAACTGAATTGATGTAAGACCCCTTTTTCAGCAAAAAAATTAGTAAAGGACAACTCATGTGCATTATCTGATCTGAAGCCTTTTATTTTGGCATTGAATTGAGTGGTGAGCATGTTAAAGAATCGATGTATAGCATTCTTAGCATCAGATTTCTGGTGTAGTAAATATATCCATGTAAATCTTGAACAATCATCAGCTAGAGTCAAAAAATATTTATGTCCCGAGTGTGATTGAATATGATATGCCCCCCATATATCACAATGCAACAAATCAAAAGGCTTGCTAGAAAGTCTGTTATTGGATTCAAAGGATAATCTCCTTTGCTTAGCAATGGGACACACATAACATGGAAGATGTTTGTTCAATTTTGACATATCACAAGCTACCTGAGTTTTCAAGATATCTAATCTTTTGAAAGACAAGTGACCAAGACGATTGTGCCATATGTGTGCAGACACATTATCGACAAAAGCATGTGTAAAAGAGTTAAGATTTCTAGTGTCAAGTAAGTATAACTCTTGAAATTTATCACCCTTGCCAATCGTCTTCTTAGTTGAAGCTTCCTGAATAATGAAGTAATCAGGAAAGAAATTCAGGATGAGCTGAGAATCAACAGTTAATGCACTAACTGATATCAAATTAAATTTGAATTGCGGCACATATAAGACATCATGCAGCACCAAAGTATTGCTCAACTTGACATCGCCACATAGACTAACTAATAAATGTGTGTGGTTTAGCAAGATAATACTTGCATCATTGACTGGTCTTAAGTTCAAAAACGCATCAGCAGTAGAACAAACATGTTTAGTAGCCCCCGTATCAACAATCCAAATACTTTTATTTGTAAAGATGGGAGTCATTGACATTGAATGACATATACCTGAGGTGGTGTGCTTATCATGATCAGCAGCAGTAACAATAGAGCTTGAAGTCAGATGGTTGGATAGTACACTCATTAGCTGTTGATACTGTTCAGGATTCAAATTTTGCATAAAATTTTCCATATTAGAATGCTGATTCATCTGAGTGTTAAGTGAAATCTAATTTACTGGATTGGAGGTGGAGTAGCCATGGAAATTGTCCTTCAGCCTTGGCTTGTATCCTGGTGGATACCTATGAATTTTGTAACACTTGTCCACCGAATGTCCATGGAATTTACAATGAGTGCAGTAAGGCCTTTCTTTCTTCTTGAGGTTTCCAAAGGTACCAATTCTAGGACTGGATATTGTCCTTGCATTGTCAGATTTTAAGGCAAATGCAGGAGCACCATATGCATCATTCCCGGTGGATGGTGTATTCAGCATTTTCTGATTTTTCTCCTATGAAATCAATGCAAATACCTTATTGATTGGTGGTATGGATCCATGAGAAGGATCTGACCACGAGCCTGAGAGAAGGTGTCATTCAGCCCCATAAGGAAGGACATGATATGTTCCATCTGATAGTATTCATTCAATTTCTTTACACCGCTACATGTACACTTTCCACAGCTGCAATTTGGTCGGAAATGGCTCAACTCTTCCCATATAGTATTCAGTTTGGTGAAGTAAATGCTCACATTGTTTTGATCTTGAGCCAAATTCATCAGATCTTTCTTCAATTGGAAGATCTTTGGCCCATTGCTCTGTTGAAATCTTTCCTTCAGGTCATTCCAGATCTCATGAGCAGTGGATGCATATATAACACTTGCTGAAATGTCCTTGGAAACTAAGTTGAGGATCCACAACATCACCATGTTATTGTTTTAGATCCACGAATTAATCAAGTCAGGATTCGTATCCTTCGATTTCTTTAATGATCCATCAATGAATGGCAGTTTGTTCTTCACCGAAAGAGCGATCATCATGGCACGACTCCAGGAGGCATAGTTATCTCCTGTAAGTGGCTGAGAAACCAATAACAAACCTAGACTGTCGGAATGATGCAGGAAATACGGACTTGACGATTCATCAATGGCTGATTTGCTCCTGGATGAATGTGATTCAGATGTTTAATCAGATTGTGCTGGCTCCATTGCAAAGAGAAATCACGAACAGGAAGGGGATGAACGAAGGGTGAGCACATGGAGGGTTTGCTCTTAGACCATATTAGAGTATGAGGAAAATTTTGGAATCTTATTTCATGCAAATGTCGTGACTTTACAGGATATAAATAGGCGCCAAAATGTAAAGAAAATACACCTGGTGAAATGGACTAACAACTAACATATAGTTGGCAGCTAACTAACTAATAACTAACTTCTAATAATGATAGAACTTAATTTTTTCAATTATTGCTTCTTTCTAAGAAATTTTTTTTCTATTTAAAATTATTTCAATATAAATTTGTTCGATTAAAATTATTTAATTTTTTTTCAACTAGGGGAAATTACTGTTTTTCTTTGCACAAAATTGAATTGTTCATTTTTGTCATTACTTTATTGAATCATTCCATTTCAAAATTAATATCACAAATAAATCACTTCAAATGATTATTTTTATAGCTAATTGATTTGCTTCTTCTTTAAATACTAAACTCACATTAACATTAAAAACGCTAATATCACGTTCAAAATAATCCTGCCCGTGCAACTAGTGATTGAAAAAGAATGAAATTTTTTTGATTTACGTGTAATATTAATTGATAAAAAATTGTGTGACTGAAAATAAAAAAGAGAAAAAAACGAAAGAGAATGGGGGCAAAAAATGTGTTTTTGGAGAAAAATATATTTTAAAATGATGATTTTTTGAAAACTATGTGATTTAAAAAAAATAATAATACAGGGAGTTTACGTGTAATATTATTTTGTTAAAGAACTAGTGATTAAAAATATGAAAGGAAAAAAAATACATTTTAAATAAAATGGAGTCCAAACATAAGCTAAATTCTAAATTGATCCAACTTTATTTTTTAACCAAACACGAACCTATAATCTCTTGATGAGTTACTAGGAATGTTGCTATAGTGTGCCAAAGTCATGGTCTCCAACTGTTGGAATTGGGTGAGAAACAGGCAAATTTGCACACCAGCTCGACACTTATCAGTTTGGGCTCATAACACTGATTCCCAAATTTAATTTAAGTTAACAATTAATCACATATTTTAAGAAATTCATAATTTTTTTAACTGTACATTTTATCAACTTTTATAAAATTTTGCAAAAATCTGATTTTAATACCCATCAAACGATGGTCAAGACTAGTATCGAAACAAGCAACTTGTAAACCTTCCCATATTTTGGCTAATTTTGTTGACCTCGTTTTTTGTGAGGACAAAGTGGACAACAGATGCCGAATTTACTCGCGTACACGTAAGCAAATTACGACACATGAACACAAGTCTCTGGCTGACAGTACTTCGAATGCGTGGGTGTAGGAGAGACTCAACGTCGTGAGACAAAGTATTTGGACTCCACACAACTGATTCGTGAAACGATAGTATTATGATCACCGATTACAAATAGCTCAATCAAAGCCAAATGATATAAACATGTAGTTAAGTAAATAAATAGTTTGCGAGAAAGAAGAACATGAGCAGTTTTTGTAGTGTAAAGGGTTGCAATAGTCTCCTTTTTGTTACATTGGGGGTATTTGTAGTGTTGCAAGTGAAATGGTGACCACTGGATGAAAGTATGCGTGGCCTCATCTCCTTAATTCAAACATCTAATCATAGGCATCAATTTAGACCTGTTAGCCTGTGGTACACTCAATGCTTACATAGAGTCGCCACTTTTTGTTGACAATACTTAACATTTATACTCATTATTAGCGTCCCATCAATCATTCCTAAAAGATTTCGTACATAGATCCACGTTCTCCCTTACGTAGGTTGGCATCATGTGGATGGGCATCAAACTCTTCCGAGGCTGCATGCTTTAGAACTCTGAACTTAAGCATGGGGGAAAGGATGGGCCTCAAACTACACTTTCTGGCCTCATTGCTCATGAGTAGGGTTTCGTTGAGATGGTTTCAATGCTGTGAGTGGGTCGACTGCTTCGCCAATGAGCATCGACATTTTTGCCACATGGATAAAAGGAGGCAAATAAAAGGGCCTTTGTGGGGCCCTGGTCTCAGTGTCACGTGTGGCGAGGCGTAACAAATTTTTCTAATTTCTTTAAGTATTTGCTTCGCCCATGTTTGGGCTCCATTTTTCATAAAATACATTTTTTTTTATCCGCACATTCTTCAACCCTTGCTTGTATCACTTTAAAAACAAATTCTTTAATTCTATATTCATTTTCAACCATGCATTTAAACAATAAAATATTTTGCACGTAAATTTAAAATTTTTCATAATTTTAGTCTCATATTTTCTAAAAAATCACTATAAAACATCATTTTTCTCAATGATGACCATCAAACGGGAGTAAAATAATATTACACATAAATCCAAAATTTTAATTTATTTCTTAACTACACATTATTCTAAAAATTATTATTTTTAAATACATTTTTCCCCAAAAATTATTTTTTAATGGAGCCCAAACATGGACGAAGCAAATACCCTATGGTAAGAAAGGAAAATGGATCCTATAAAACGTATAAGAAATAATAAGTTCATGTTTAGTGAGAATTAAAATCAAAATTTTAGTATATTCTAATAAATAAAATTTAATAAAATATGTGGTAGAAGAATTATGAATCCCATAAAACATTTACTTACTTTACTTTAATTTAATTAAAATTAAAACTTTAATCTCTATCAAACGAGAACTAAAAGAATTGGATAATTAAAATAATATTTATAAATTATTTATAATTTGTATCCAAAGAGAATTTTAAAATGAAATTATAATTAATTAAGATGTATCCCAAATAAACTAGTCTTCCGTATTGGTCACTGTTTCTTTTTTCTTTTTCTTTTTTTTTTTCTCAAACCAAATTTTTACGATTTATGCTACAGTGATATAATAATTGACATAATACCAACTGGCATTGGACTGTTTTAAATACATTTAGTTTTTTATCCAATCACATTTTGCCAATTAACATTATGTTACTCCATTTGTTAGCCACTTCTTGTCAAAGTGACATAACCCAATTTTTAATAATAAATGGAAGAGATCATTCAGCAAGGGGATTCGTAGAAATGCATTGTAAACGCGAAATAATTAATTATGCATCAGCTAGTTAATAAGTGGATAACACAATTTACAATTGTCAGCTTAACAGAAGTTTTGTACGGTGGGGACTAATTGCAACTAAAAATAAAGGTTTGGGGTGAAATGCCAAGAAAAAGGTTGAAAATAATAGTGCAAAACGATCTATAGGTTGGGAATGGGCGTGCAATTTACCCTTTAAATTTTGAACTATTGATCTAAGGCTTTCTATTGGTTTCCGTGTTATGGTTTACACTTTGGATAAAACTGGACGTCCAGGGGCGTGCCTATTTGGCGCCCCCCTATTGGGGGGTCGTCTGACAGTGACAGGCGACCTCTCAATAGGGGGGCGCCACATAGGGGCCTGGACGTCCAACACGTCTTTACACTTTAATGGTTCTCACACACACACACATACGTACGTATGTATGTATGTATATATTATTCATCTTAACATGACTATCCAATAATGTTGAGATGATGTGTAGTCATGCCAATATGGACAATAAAAGAAATAAAAATATATGTCAACTTGTGGAGGTAGCACTGATTGATGATAAATTAAAAAAGAAAATTTAAACGATAAGGTCATTTTTTGTGTGGATCTAAAGAGGCAACAATTTATAAGAGCAAAACAGTTATTAGTATTGATAAAAGTTGAAAAATGCAATAAAAACAATCTTTCTCGTTTATTATTAGATTCCAAATGCTTGAAGTAGTTTCATTTCAGAAAAAAAAAAAAAAAATGAATTGGTATTCTTTTAAATTGTCAAGTAAACGTCGAACAGGGAGGGGTGGACGCTGTAGATCAAAGTTAGAATGGAATAGTCATCGTGTGTGAACCATTTTTTTGATAAAGCGATAATGTAAAACTTTTGCTTATAATGGATGTTACAAACTTTAAGCTCAGTCATATAAGTTGCCTGATAACATTTCTAATAAGGGATTTGTTTGTTATGATATTTCGGGGAAACCGCTAAAAAAAAAATTGAGGATCCGAAGTAATTGTGTATATCTTTCAATATAATTTTCTTTAAAAATCAATTATATTTTTCACAACATGGCACTTCTAAGCACGTCCTACTTTCTAGCTTTGATTACATCTCTCCAAACATTGAGCATTTTAAGCCATATATTGTCTGTTCAGTAACTACGACCCTCACATATATAATATAAAAAATTATTTAAAGTAAATTTCACTTTAAAGTTTAAAAGAACAAACTCTCTGATCATATAGCAAACACAAAAATCATTTAGATGATCGAGTCCAGAAATACGCATCATAATATATAAGATATTTAGCCCCAGTTTGGTTCAGCCAAAAAGATTAAAATTAAAATTAAAATCAACAATTAATTTTAACAATGTATTTAACTTAAATAAGAGAGTATTGTGTAGCGCTAAACAACACTTATTTATTAACTATTCAAGCAGTTGAAATAGCCAGATTGAAATAAATTATACAAATGATCTTCATAAGCATATGGTAGATATAAAATATCATAGTCAAATATGAATTGTGTGCATAGAAAAAGTTTCATGCATTTATATCTTTATGGTTCATCATATCCTCCATTACCGCCACCACTACCGTGTCCAGATCCATAACCGGAGCCATTGCCGTTGCCACCTCCACCACCACCTCCGCCTCCTCCTCCACCACCACCGCCTCCTCCACCACCCTTTCCACCACCACTCCCGTATCCAGAGCCACTGCCACTTCCATAGCCAGAACCACTACCTGACCCAGTGCCACCTCCTCCTCCACCACCTCCACCTTTGCCGCCACCACCTCCACCACCTCCTCCCTTTCCTCCTCCTCCACCTGAGCCATAGCCAGACCCATATCCAGACCCTGAACCACTACCAGAACCGGATGCTCCTCCTCCGCCACCACCACCACCTCCCCCACCACCACCTCCTCCACCTCTGCCATATCCAGACCCACTCCCAGAGCCATGCCCTGAACCATAACCTGAGCCCGATCCAACAGTCGAACCGCCTCTCCCTTCAACTCCTCCCCCTTTATCACCGGTCTTTCCCAACCTAGCAGCAAAGGCAAGGTCCACAAAGATCATAACCAAGATCAATGCAGCTCCTATCCCCTTAGCCCACCCCATTTTCCAAACTCAAACAAGTACAATGTACACAATTTTCTTAGTATGTAAATACGAGTTACTCATAAAACTCACGTAGAAGAACTTTAATGTAGGATCCCTATTTATAGGTGTAGAAACCTCAAGTTTTCCAAAGTTGCATAATTTCTAGTAGCATCTTTAACGAGATGGCTAGTTAGAAACGAGTTTCCTATTGGGATAATTCGATAGTGGTGTTGGCTAGGAGTGTCGGAAGTGGTGTACTGTCGCTTTGGTTTCATTCATGCAAATCATCTCATTTATCCCACTTTTGACTTGAGGATATAGGGACCAATAATTACACTTACATATGCTGCAGCTCCACTTTACTCCTCTTTCACACTTGAAATCCACCAAGGGTATTAAAATTACCAATGGGACCTTATAGATTTCGAACATGGATGGATTTTTGGAGTTAGTTCGCACATATGTAATCATCCCATTTATTTTTGTCATTATAGCGCGTCTGATTTTAAGAATAAGAGATATGCAAGATGTCACGACTTCGTGCTTATCTAATTACATTCCTTTGACTACACGTACATACTATAGTCTAATCTTCTTTCTTTAGTCTTATTAATGTTGAATTTATTTTAACGTATCAAATTCACGAGTGGTGTGATGATTTTCCAGCTTATTAGCTTTGATTTTGATGGGAGACAACACTTACTCGATAAAAATCCCAAATCGAAAACCACTAGCAAGTCTCCTTCCACTAACTCACCATCCCATCTGCATAGGTTAGTGGGGTTTTGCTTTCTTCGAGGGTACGCATCCTTGGAATGTCAAATGTGGGCTCAACTGCCGCCAAGTTTAATCAGTGGCCATATGCATAACATCATGCTTGCACTTTCTATTCAATCATATCTAATTTCTGGTTCTAGTAATATCATAAGATGGGCCAAAGAAATTAGTACGCATTATTAAGGTTTTTACTTGTTTTCAATCTCCTATTTCTTAAGAAAATAAATTAACTAAAGCTTCAAATACACTCGTAATACCAATAACGATAATATTATGAAATAAAAAATCGAAGTTGATTATTAATGTAAGAGTTTTGTCCATTTTCATTATTGGGTTTTACTCTAACGAAGAAGAGGATAACATGTGTTTTTCATCTCACGTTTGTTCTCTACAAAGAAAACTCGTCTTTATCGCGAAAGTTGATTCATAGTTGAAAATAAAAGTGAACAATACCATTCGGCCCTACATATTTATATTTAACTGGAAAGCTTTGACTAAATCATGAACCATTATTACTAGAGATTTTTTTTTTGTCTAGCGTGGCAAATTTGCTTGACTTCCTTGGTGTACACTCATCTTAGGATGTTTATGTACCTTGAAGTGGACTCCAAGTGTTGTGCACCACATAATCAACTTATCAGGAAACTTTGTGATGAAATAATGAAACATTTTTATCAGAGATTGTTTAATACGAAGTGTGACATATTTAATTGCTTCCTAGGTGTTATACGTTTGCTAGTACAATCATCTTAGGATGTTAATTTATGTACCCCGAAGGTGGACTCATTATTGCGCATAAGTTTCTGAAAAAGTTAATTTGCATGCACTGTATGTATTTGACCTCAAAATCTATTCGATCAAGTGGCCATCAGATCTCAACCACCTCCACGTCCACCTATGTGTCACATGTACACTAAAATACACAATTAGGAGCAAGTGCCACCATCCCAGAAGACAGAGTCCGACAACCATTTGCCCTCGATAATCAAGCAACTGCCAACACGGAAAATAAAATGAGCACAAGATATACAAGTGAAAGATAGTTTGGCTATGATTTAGATAGACGAGGCATGTGGGCATTAAGTCGGGCCATGCCTAAGAAGAAGACTTTTGATTTCGTCGTGCTTAAAATTGTACCCTTGATGGATACTTCAAATTGTAACCTAGATTTAGTCGAGTATATAAAATAATTAAAGAATTATATTATTTATGTAATAATAAAACATAATTACAACATTATAACTACACCACAATTAAAATGTGTTTTTAATATATACACAACAACAAGATTACAATTATAATCACAATCCAATAAAAATTTACAATATTAGTGTACGTCTGTTCCCATTATTATTTCTCATTTTCCCCTCTTTCTCCACGCATTCTTACCTAAACAAATTCCTCTCATGAAGATCCATCTGCAATCACACCCAAAAATCATATATATGAAACTCAGCAATCCTCACAGTCAACATACATTTGCAATGATCTAAAGAGGAGAGGCCGAATTGCAAATACTAATGAAATAAAATACAGATCAAAAGAAATCTATGTAATACAAGATCCCCCAGTTTCTCACTTTTTCTATCACGCTCTTCACTCCACCGAGTACATATAGTTAAAAATGAAACCTTTTGCGCTTGAAAACAACACCAGAGATCAATTATCAACAGAACTAGGAAATGAAAGGAATAACGAAATTAATGAACACAGATCAAACACCCATGAAACCTTCTCTCTACACCAGTCGTAGAGAGAAGGATTAGAGGGACAGGTTAAAGATCGTGATTGTGGTGTCTTCAAAAAATGTTTTATGTTAAAAATTCATATAAACTTGTGGGTAATTAAAATTCTACTTATGGTCATTTAAGTAAATAAAAACGTAATTAAAATTGTGGTGTAACAAGTAAATTTGTCGTGGTAATATAATTACCCAAAAGATAAATATATTATATTTTTAATCTTATATAAATTTCCCTAAATAGACATTAAAATTAAATAAAAATACGTCGTTCTAAATTCATCAATTAATATTTATCTTCATAAAATCTTTTGAACATTTTTATATTTTTTAGAGTTTGTGTTTAACTAAAATTCTAATAATCATAAAATATTATTTTTAACTAAAATCATAAAACCCTAATAATAATAAAAATATCCCCTTCGACTGAAATTTAAAAAAAAAACACTTTATTTTATTTATAATTCTTTCATGTTATGGAAAATGGAAGCTTTTTTTTTTTTATGCTTTGTTTTAAGTATTAGTTTAATATATGAAAGTATACGAGAAATTTTAAAAAAAGTTTTAATACATGTCCAAATATTCTTACATTATAAAAAGAATCAAAGTTAAAATTACCAACCAAAACACAAATGATCAAAATTATTAGCTCATATGCAAAAATAAATAAATAAATAAATTAACATATGATTCAAGGAGGGATTTGTTTGGTCAAGTGAGCAGTATACTCTTGAGAGAATCTAATGAATTCAAGAAAAGAGATCCCTAACCTTTACAACTAAATATTAAAGTACTGACATGACAATATAGAAAAAGAAAAGTAAGAACCATAATAGATGTTGATAGTGAATGGGTGAACATTGTATTTTTAAAATTTTTGAAATTGTATTAGAGATGTATTTAGAGTGAGATGAATATATAAAATTTTTGTTGATTTATAATCTTTAAATGAATGAATTTAATAAGGACAATATTTGAATTTGATGTGGATGAAAATAGTAATTTTTTTTTAAAATTTTAATATTAATATGGTTGTATATAAAAAGGGATGAATATGTAAAAATTATGGATGTAAATGATGGCACCCTTTATGAATTAATTTTTTATTTTCTTCTTTTTCTCTTCTTATTTCTTTGATGAGAGGATAAATTCATCAAGGGTGAAAAAAAAAAAGGTTTTCTTCCACAAGATTTGATTGATCTGAGGATAGTTATTTTCCAAAATCAGGTATGTCGTCAACTTTTAATTTTATTTTGACTTATGGTTGTTGTTGACCCTAAAAAATATTGTCAACAGATGTCAGACCCACCCGCGCACACGTGAGCGAAGGTCCTGTACGCTAAGACACGTGGACGGTCTAAGACGAACGGATCACGGGCATGGGAGTAGCTCAATGACGCGGGACAAGAACGTTCGGAATCCGGCGGGATGTTCTTAATCCGATTGTACAATAATTACCAATCGGTGCTCATGAATGTGCATGTAAATATGTGTGAACTCGTATTGTGTTGTAAGATAATATGAAAGAGAGAGTAAAGTGTGGTTTCTTGTATTGATTCTTGCATTAACCCTTTAATGTTACACAATGGAAGTA
The DNA here is from genome assembly GCF_002742605.1 of Olea europaea var. sylvestris. NCBI lineage: Eukaryota > Viridiplantae > Streptophyta > Magnoliopsida > Lamiales > Oleaceae > Olea > Olea europaea. The sequence continues at coordinate 21,043,965 of NC_036238.1, forward strand.
TTTATAGTGGAACATGTGAAATGACAACCCTTGGATGAGGTGGCACGTGACCTCATCTCTTTAATCCAAACATCCAATCCTAGGCATTATCCTTGACTTGCTAGCTTGCTGCGCATTTATTGCTTATGCAGAACTCTCATACTAATGACAAGACTTGACATGTACACTTATGACAAACGTTACATCAATCATTCTAGCAAGATCTTTATGTAGAAGATCTCTTGGGAGAAATGATCATGGAAGACGTTCCTTCATGGTTCGGAGGGTTCTGCTTCGGCTTCGGATTCAGGGCTTCTGCCACTCACGCAGTACTTCCGCTTTAGGGCTTCAGCTATTTTCACAGGCCTTGGTATATGGGTCTCGACATATGGACTTCAGATAGTTTCATAGGCCTAGGTATATGGGCCTCGGCATGAAGGGTCTCGGACATACATTCCGTCTCGGCTAGAGTGCCACGTGGTTCGGATTGAGTGGGCCATAAGCCGAAGTAGGTTGACCAAGTATGACAACACGTAACAATAGTCCTCCAAGTCCAACTATAGATATTTACATCATGGTTGGAGTTAGAAATGTGTTGTTGTGAGTGAATGATGAAGAAGCCGAGGTGGTGGAATGAACTGAATGTGCGAGGCTTGTGAAAGCTGAAAGATGAAGATGAGCCGAGGTGGTTGGAAAACCGAACCTGGGAGGCTTAATGGCTGAATGTTGTAGATGAAGCCGAGGTGGTTGGGAAACCGAACCTGCGAGGCTTGATGGCTGAATGTTGAAGATGAAGTCGAGGTGGTTGGAAAATTGAACCTGCAAGGCTTGATGGCTGAATGTTGTGGATGAAGCCGAGGTGGTTAGGAAACCGAACTCGCGAAACTTGATGGTTGAATGTTGAAGATGATGTCAAGGTGGTTGGGAAACCGAACCTGTGAGGCTTGATGGCTGAATGTTGAAGATGAATTTGAGGTGGTTGGGAAACCGAACCTGTGAGACTTGATGGCTGAATGTTGAAGATGAAGCCGAGGTTTATTGACAATAATTGTTCCTTGGCAGTTGTGCCAATGATTTGATATTTTGCGCATGTTTTCGAGGAAAGGTGGCTGAATTGTTGCAACTTCCAAGGCGCCTGCTGCCGTCAAATTAAAATCGTAATTATTAGAACAGCTGGAACTTCTAGAAGCAAACGCGTTGGATGAGGTGTGTGTGGGAGATACGCTTAAGTCTGAGGCGTAGGTTTGAAAAATCGTTTGAATTCTACGCATCGGATTTGATTTAAAATTAAGGGTCCAGATTGAATGAGCTTCGATCTGACCGTGGGGGTTCGTCCTGACCCTTTATAAAAGGCGAGAGAACTCCCTATTTTTGGATTTTTCAGCACTTGCCATCTTATTTCTTCTCTTAGAGCTTAAACTTTCCGGCGTTGAAGCTGTCCATTCACCGCTTTTTCGGCACTTTCTGTTCGCGTAGTTTTTCAGTAGGTATTTTTCACAGAAAATCCTCCTTTTATTGCGTTCTTAGTCATTTCTGAGATAGAGTCCACTTCAGGTAGGGAGTTGGTCACTATAGCGTCATTGGGCCATGGGGTCAGTCACGGGAGAGATTCCGAGGTGGACAGGTATGGTATGATCGAAGAGCCAGTAGACTATAGGAAGAGTGGGGGCATCTAGGGTGCCTTCAAATATGACATGGAAGAGGCTGGGGGAGATTAGGGAGAGGTACTGTGTGCCTCACTATGTGGAAATGTTAGTTCCCGAAGCCCATGAGCGGGCCTGTTATCCGAGGCCCGGTTGTGTGGTGGTGAGTGAATACCTGTTTAAGGCAGGTATGCATCTTCCTCTGTATCCCTTCTTTAGGGCGGTGTTGAGGAACTTCATGCTGTCGCCGACCCAGGTTCTACCAAATGGGTGGAGCTAGTTAGTCGACTTATACTTCCTGTAGAAGGAAGTATCACTTGGGGAGGACATGCCTCTCCACGTCTTCATGACCCTGTTCTAGCCTATGGTAATAGGGAAGGAGTCGAGGGGGTGGTATTACCTAACTCCTTGGGGGGCTCATGCACGATTTGTGGTGGGACTACCTTCTTCCATCAAGGGGTAGAAGGAGTCGTGGTTTTGGGTGTGAGCCAGGTGGCAGGCAGTGGAGGGGGACAAAGCCCTGGGTTGCACAGTACCGATCCAGTACTACGAAGCTCGTGAGTCTCCCAGCCCAAGTTTGTAATCTGTATTAAAAATTTTATTTTTCTAACTGTTGAGGCGTCCTTTGCAGACAGTAGTACGAGGTTCGAGCTGAGCAAGGAGAAGTTTGAAGTGATATAGGACATTTACAAGAGACCTCTGAAGTTTCGCCACTTCGACCACCTCATCGACAGAAGTCGCTATTTCCTCGATTTTGAGCTAATGGTCTCCAAGGGTACAAAGCTCCCATACTTGTATATTTTTATGTTTTCGTTTTGATACTGACACACTATGTTCTGCAGACAAGTTTAAGAGGAAGGAGTACCCAGCTCCTGACATGGTGTCCATATTTAAGGCAACCTCCACTGTGAAGGCGAGGCCCCTGAAGCCGAGGTTAAGTGGCACCAAAGAGGTCCAAGGTAGAATGGAGCATCTCTCCAAGGACAGCACATTGTGGGCTTTCGAAGAGGGGACCCCCAGAGGCCAGAAAAGTCTAAGGAGCCTCAGGGGAAGGAGAAAGTCCCTGAGGAGCCGAAGAAGAGGAAGCTGGTCACATCTCCAGCTCGTCTGGCAAGTTTGGGACTTTTGTGTCCTATGAAGACAAAGAAGCCGGACAGCCGAAGCTACTAGAAGTCACCTCGAAAGCAGTTAAGATTGAAATGGTTAGGCGTGCCAAGACTGAAGAGGCGAGGGAAGAGGCTGCAAGGAGGCAAGCTGAGGTGGCCGAGAAGGAGGCTGCCAAACAGAGGTCCGAGGCGCTACTGAAAGTTTTTATAAATTTTGGACGGATTGGTGGTAGCTGCATGCCTCCGCCTGTGATGCCACGGACTTGACGAGGGCTCTTGTGAGCCGAAGTGTTAGGACTTTTGGCCTCGCACTGGAGTGTAGGGAGGCCCTAACTGACTGTTAAACGAGGACCCAGTCCTTAGGGAGGAAGACGGCCTCCCTTGTAGAGGAGCTGAAGGCAGCTAGGGCCGAGGCTGAGGAAGCTAGGGCCCAAAAACTTGAAGAATCGGCCAAGCTGGAGTTTGCCTTGGCTTAGATAGAGGCATTGAAGAGGGAGATACATGAGTCCTAGTGCGATGTTGCCTCCTTGATTAAGAAGGTGGAGGTTTCCAATGACCACCAGAAGGTAACTGTCGAAGCCTTGGAGAAGGCAAATTTGGCATTGGCATCAGCCCAAGATGCATACCAGTTCTTGGAAGGCCAAATTAAATGGTATGTGGATGATGCCACCAAGGCAAGGAGGGAGGCCCAAGAGGCAAAGGAAGAAGTGGTGAAGGACTACATTGCCAACTTGTATAACACCGAGGAGTACAAGAGCTTCAACACTTACTAGAGGAGCTTTGCTTATGCCGAGGTGATGGAGTGGGCTGAGGAGTTGTATCTCAATTAGGATCTGTCGCAACTCAGATCGGAGTTTGTGGACAAAGTACCTCAAATCCCAGTTGATGAAGTGGTGGGAGATAAGGTAGCAGAGGCAGAAGAAGCAAATTCTAATGCTCAAGCTGCGGAAGTCCCAGCTGCAGAGGCACCTTCATCATCTTCCCAAGCTTAGGATAGTTTTCTTTTCAGTAATGCATGATGTACTGGCCTCAGGCCCCCCTTTTGTAATCTCAGTTGAAAATCAATATAATCTCTTTTTTATTCAATATTGTTTCTTTCTCTTAAGTGTGTTGACCTCGTTAAGTAATTGAACATAATGTTGATTGAAGAACTAAATAACTTTAACTGGGCATCCTAACTCCAATCACTTGAACAAATAAATTGTATGCAAGCCTCACGAGTTATGACCAATATGGGACTTAAGCAAATGAATTGTACTTGAGCTTAATAACTGTAACCTGAAGGGATCCTAAGAATGGACCGTGTTGCAGTTGAACTGGGAATATGAGCATCAGAGTTCAAGCGAGGTGGCCCAGAGATGGGACGATGGCCTCTCTTCCGAGGTGACGATGCTTCCTAACATGGTGGATGGTGCAATCATGTTGAGACTTCTCCCCTTAGCGTTCAGCCTCACCAAAGGGAGGCAGGTGCCTGCGCATTGGAGTTCAAGCGAGGTGGCCCAGAGATGGGACGTTAGCTTCTCCTCGGAGATGACGACGCTTCCCAACATGGTGAATGGTGCAGTCATGTTGAGACTTCTTCCCTTAGCGTTCAGCCTTGCCAAACGCCAAGGGAAGGCATGTACTTGTGCCTCGGAGTTCAAGTGAGGTGGCCCAAAGATGGGACCCTGCCTCTCCTCCAAGGTGACAACGCTTCCCAACATGGTGGATGGTGCAGCCATGTTGAGGTTTCTCCCCTAAACGTTCAACCTCATCAAAGGGAGGCAAGTGCATGCGCCTCGGAGTTCAAGCGAGGTGGCCCAGAGATGGGACCTTGGCCTCTCCTCCGAGGTAATGGAGTAATGCAAACATTAATTTAATCATAGGATTTTATTGAACTATAGAAATGTTACAAGAGCTGGGAAAGATCATCCAGCGAGATAGTACATTCATTGGTAATAGATTCTGAGGTGCTCGATGTTCCATGGATGGGGTTGTGCCTTGACGTTCATGTCTTCAATCCAGTAAGTCCCGGACCGGATCTCTTCTCTGATTTTATATGGGCCTTCCAAGTTCGGACCCAGGGAACCGGAACCAGGTTCCTTTGAGGAGAGGAAGACTCTCCTAAGGACCAAGTCGTTGATTTGGAATGATCTCTTCTTTACCTTTGAGTTGAATACTTCATCATCTTTCTTTAATATATGTCGAGCTTCAACTGGGAGTCATCTCTTCTTTCTTCGATGAAGTCGAGGTCGTACCTCCGAAGCTCATCGTTTGTCATCTCACTAAAATGCAGACGTCTTGGAGATAGAAATCCGATCTCAACGGGGCTCATCGCCTCAGTACCATATGCTATGAGAAAAGGTGTTTCCCCGGTAGGGGTCCTCATGGTGGTTCAGATTGCCCAAAGTACTTGTGGTAGCTCATCTACCCAGGCTCCTTTTGACACATCAAACTTCCTTTTCAGGACGTGTTTGATTGTTTTGTTCACCGCCTCAACTTGGCCATTTGCTTGTGGGTGGTGAGGCATGGAGAAGTGCTTCTTGATGTCGAGTTCTTCGCATAGTGCTTTGACCTTCTTGTTGTCGAATTTCTACCATTGTCTGAGACGATTGAGTAGGAAATCCCGAACCGGCATATAATATTCTTCCACAAGAACTTGGAAGTGTTAGCTTCTGTGATTTTTGCCAGTGGTTCAGCCTCAACCCAATTTGTAAAGTAATCAATGGCCACAATTGCAAAGCTTGTACCTCCTCTACCTTTAGGTAGAGGACCTATGAGGTCCACACCCCATTTCGAGAAAGGTCAAGGGCTGGAGACCGCGGTCAAGTCCTGCGATGGTTGTTTTTGTATCGAAGAGAATCGTTGGCATTTGTCACACTTTCGTACAAATTCGAGGGTTGCATCCAGGTGGGAGTCCCAGCGACCCACATTACATTGGGGGTCTCGGTTAACGGCAGGAGGAGGTGCTCTATAGGTACTACTGTGAGTAGTTCTGAATCCTTGCTACTAGCAAGCTTGGAGAGTGCATCCGCATGAGCATTTTCGATATGAGGGATCTGGGTTAGTTCAAACTTTTCAAAGGATAGGATGAGGTTCATCACCATTTTCAAGTAGGAGGCCATCGTTTTGTCCTTGGCTGAGAAGTTACCATTGACCTGGCTAACAACCAGTTGGGAGTCACTACTGATGAGTAGCCTCTTTACTTGCATTTCCTTGGTAAGCCTGAGGCCTGCAAGAAGTGCCTCATATTCTGCTACATTGTTGGTGGCTTTGAACCTGAACCTCACCGCTAAGTTTAGCTTGTGACCTTCAAGGCTTATGAGGACAACTCCAGCACCTCAGCTGACGTCCCCAACCTACCCATCAATGAATAAGTTCCACGTAGGTGGCTCGACGGGTTCCATGATTTCATCTACCTTGGGTAAATTGGCGAATTCTGCCACAAAGTCAGCCAAGGCTTGACCTTTGATGGGTGCCCTAGCCTTGAACATGAGGTCAAATTCACTTAACTCCACTGCCCACTTCAATAATCTTCCTGAGGCATCGGGCTTTTGGAGTACCTACCTTAGGGGAAAGTTTGTCAGCACATGGATGGTGTGAGCTTGGAAGTAGGGTCTCAATTTCCTGGAGGACGTGATCAAGGCCAAAGCGAGCTTCTCCATATCGAGGTAACAGGTTTTCGACGATAGGAGTGCTTTACTTGTATAGTAAACGAGTTGGGCGATCCCCTCTTCTCGGGTTAGAATCGAACCGATGGCCTCATTGGAGACGGCCAGATATAGCTGTAGGATCTCTCCGGGCTTCGGTTTGGAGAGGAGGGGGCCTGTCCTAGGTGCCTTTTCCGGCCTTGGAAGGCCTCTTCACATTTCTCGTTCCATTGGAACTTCTTCCCAACTTTCAGCACTTTGAAAAATGAGAGGCATTTGTCTGTACCTTTGGAGACGAAGTGGTGAAGTGCGGCCACTCGCCCGGTCAAACTTTGCACCTCATTTGGCTTTTGGGGGGGATCTCATCTTGTATAGGGCCTCAATCTTCTTAGGGTTAGTTTCAATTCCACGTTGATTGGCCATGTATCCTAAGAATTTGCTGGAGGCCACTCCAAAGGCGCACTTGAGGGGGTTGAGCCTCATCCTAGATCTTCTCAAGATTTGGAAGGTGCTGTTGAGGTGCGTTATGTGGTCCTCAGCCTCTAAACTCTTTACCAACATGTGATCCACATATACCTCCATTGTCTTGTCGATGAGGTCCATAAATATTTTGTTGACGAGCTTTTGGTTTATCGCTCCGACGTTTTTCAATCCAAAGGGCATCATCCTATAACAATAAAGTCCTCGGTCTATGATGAAAGAGGTGTGCTCCTCATCAGCCGGGTGCATGGGTACTTGGTTGTAGCCGGACTCGTGCCCAGCCGTAAAGTCTACTAGTTGGTCAATCCTTAGGAGAGGAAAGTTGTCTTTAGGGCAAGCTCTGTTGAGGTTGGTGAAATCGATACACACCCTCCACTTGCCGTTGTGTTTCTTCACTAAAACTAGGTTGGAGACCCACCTCGGATAGGTAGCCTCCCTGATAAAGTCGTTTTTGATGAGCTTCTGAACCTCTTCCTTCAGAGCCTCGTACCTTTCAGGATAGAGTGCTCTCCTTTTTTATCTGTGCGGGTCAACCTTAGGATCGACTTTCAGGTGGTAGCAACTGACCTTGGGGTCTATGCCTACCATGTCTTCATGCCTCCAAGCAAAGACATCAAGGTTCCTACTTAGGAAATCCTTAATCTTTTCCTTCAAAATGTTGGATAAGCCCTTACCTACTTTCAGCACCTTGGATGGGTCTCGGGGGTCTACCGAGAAGCTCTCAAGTTCCTCAACTGGGGATACTTGAGGTTCGTGTTCAATTATGCGGGGATCGATCACATCAATGACCAATACCTCCGAATTGGGTGGTGCATCAATCATATCGATATCTTCTGGTTCAGTGGGAGCATCACTTGGGACATCAGCCATAACTATATCGGCTATGATTACATGGACGTCCCGAGGCTCTATCTTTTTTATGGAGCTTAGATAACATTTTCTCGATCCTCTTTGGCCGCCTTTCACTGTTGCCACCCTATTTTTTGTCTGGAATTTCATGCATAGGTGGTGGATGGAGATGACTGCTCCCAATTCTTTTAGGGCTGGCCTACCTAATACTCCATGGTAGGCCGATCGACCGTCGACAATGAGGAACTCCATGAAGTTTATCGTAGTTTGGGGAGACCCTTCCATCTCCAATGCAAGTGTTATGTTTCCCCTTGGAGTGATGCTATCTCTGGTAAATCTGTACAAAGGAGTTGTGGTGGGTGTCAACTGATGATCCAATATCATCTTGTCAAAGGCGGATCCGAATAGAATGTTGACAGAGCTACCGTTGTCAACTAACATTTGCTTGAGCCCTTTTCGGGCTATGACGACTCTCACAACAAGTGCATCGTAGTGGGGGTAGTGAACTCTTTCGACGTCCTCTTAGGTAAAGACAATGGGTGAAACTTAGTTCCTCTAGGAGCTACTGTCCATAATATAGCTTGCCAAAGGGGGGTGTTTAGCCTCTAGAGCGTAATTCCTTTTGGCGTTTCGTGTCTCACCGCCAACATACGTGCCTCCAAATATGGTATCCACCTCGTGGATAGGGGCTTCATCCTGGGCTTGTCGGTTTCTTTGGTGTCTGCGCCCTTCTCTGGGCCTCTCTTTATCACGCTCTCTTCGTCGTGGGGAGCATCCCTTTGACAGGTAGTAGCCTCCTCATGCCCACATCAGTTGTCGTGCTTGGGCGGGGGCCTGTTCGCCTGGGACGATTCATTTCTATCCCTAGGGGGTTTCAACCGGGAGCAGTGTGCATAGTCTCGACAATCCGCTGTGTCGTGTCCATAGGACCGATGGTGTACACAGTATCCCGATGGGTTCTGATTTGACCTATTTCTAGGTCCCGAACCCCGGCCTCGGCTTCTCCCCCTACGGGATCCTTGTGGGGTTTCTATCTGCTGGATGTCAGTAATTGGGTTGATATCCTCATATGCCAAGGTAGGGACCACGTTCAAAGTGGTGGTGACAAGTGCTTGACCAGAACTCTCATTTCCAGCCTGGTTCATTTGGTGGTCCATCAGGTGGGAGGTCGGTCCTCTAGCACGCTACCTTTGAGGAGGTAGGAGGCATCTACTTGCCCTGTTCCTATGCTCAATCAATTCTTCATTGATGATTTCTCGCCTCATCATCTCGAGTAGGGCATCATAGATGGTGGGATCTTGATTTTGCACATCCCTCAAGAATAGGGTATTCATGGTCAGACCTCCCCTTAATGTGGATAGTGCCTCACGGTCGGTGACTTGCACGCAATACGTCATCTCTTCGGTGAAGTGTGATATGAAGCTCTTTAGGGACTCCCCATGTGCTTGTCTCATTCTTGGAGACGTTGGATGGGGGCCTCTCCTTCTTTGCTTACCGCGAACCTCTTCAAGAATGTTGTCTTGAACTCGAGCCAGCTTCTTATGCTCCCAGGCAATAACCTACTATACTAAATTTCAACCGCTCCACTAAGTGTTAAGTGGAAAGCTCTGTACTTCACAAATGAGATGGCACCCCTTAGGCTCATGTGAGTTTTATAAGCATTCAGGTGCTTCTCTGGGTCGCCTCTTCCGTCATACTTTGGTATCTTTGGCATTACATAGTAGCTTGGAACCTGGGCACTCCTTAGTTCCCTTGAAAACGGAAAATTCTCATCGTCATTGTCCAAGTCACAGGACCTCTGCTGCTCATCTGAATCGTATTCATCGGCCTCATGTCGTGGTTGTTGGTGAGAGGTTCCGCGATGGTTCCTAGCCTTTTCCTCTCTCCTCTGGTGCCTATTTCTAGGCGGAGCAAAACGGGAGGCATTCTCATGCCTTTCTTCCAGCTGCTGGGGCATTGGAGGTGGAGGCGGTGGCCTTATCTAAGGCTGGTGAGTCTGCTATTGCCTAAGCCTCGGTTCAGCGGGGCTAATTCTGTCAAATACACTGCCTGCCCTCCTATGTCTTGACTTTTGCTCATACGGAGGTGAGAAGTTATCATGGTTCAATGGGACCTCGATGGGTCAGCCAGAAGCGTAGTTGGAGGAAACATCAACTTCCACTTCCCTTTCAAATGGGCTTCCACCTCGGCTATAGTCCGGCGAGGCAGCTCTATGACTTTGAATTTCATCTTCTTGTTAGTAGTGCCCTTGAGGGGCATATGGAGGAATGGGGAAGCCTCTCTGGCCTTGCATTTGGGCCATGAGCTCCCTCATAGCCAAGTTTTGGCTAGCAATATCCCATATGTTAGCCACCATGACAGCCATTTCTCTTGACAGCCCTGCCGTCGCCTGTATTCCACCTCTTTTTTGGTTGTGGTGGATCTTTGCCGAGCTGCTGGGGCAGCGGGTGGAGGAGGCACATTTGCATTTTCTCTTACCCTCTTGGGGGGTGTGTCTTCGTTTGAACTCATTTTCTTTTCGTCTGACTCTTCAAATTTTGCTAAGTTGTGGGGCTTCATCTTGTTCTTTTTCAAGGGGGATGCCCAAATGCTCTTCAATAAGCTTTCTCCACAAGGTTGTTCGTGGTTATGGTATGGTTTCTCACAGACGGCGTCAATCTGTTGACCCCAAAAAATATTGCCAATAGATGTCGGGCCCACCCGCGCACACGTGAGCGAAGGTCCTACACGCTAAGACATGTGGACGGTGTAAGACGAATGGATTAGAGGCGTGGGAGTAGCTCAACGACGCGGGATGAGAACGTTCGGAACTCGACGGGATGTTGTTAATCCGATTGTACAATAATAATCAATCGGTGCTCATAAATGTGCATGTAAATATGTGTGAACTCGTGTTGTATTGTAAGATAATATGAAAGAGAGAGTAAAGTGTGGTTTCTTGTATTGATTATTACATTAGCCCTTTAATCTTGCACAAGAGAAGTATTTATAGTGGTACATGTGAAATGACAGCCCTTGGATGAGGTGGCACGTGGCCTCATCTCTTTAATCCAAACATCCAATTCTAGGCATCATCCTTGACTTGCTGCAGAACCCCCATGCTAATGACAAGACTTGACATGTACACTTATAACAAACGTTCAATCAATCATTTTAACAAGATCTTTATATAGAAGATCTCTTGGGAGAAGTGATCATGGAAGACGCTCCTTCACGGTTCGAAGGCTTCTGCTTTGGCTTCGGATTCAGGGCTTCTGCCACTCATGAAGTACTTCCGCTTTAAGGCTTCGACTATCTTCACAAGCCTTGATATATGGGCCTTGACATATGGACTTTGGCTAGTTTCACAGGCCTAGGTATATGGGCCTCGACACGAAGGGCCTCGGCCATACATTCCACCTCGGCTATGCCACGTGGTTCGGATTAAATGGGTCATAGATCCAAATAGATTGACCAAGTATGACAACACGTAACAGTTGCTAGTTCGTATCTTTTGAAAGTGTGCTCACTATAACATGACACGATATTGGGGATGGGTGAGGGATGTTTTTTCTAGTTGTGCAAAAGTTTTCACGTATCTGATCCATTGATCTCCTAGGTTGTGGATAACTGGAAAATGCAGGATATTCAATGATTGATCCCTTTCTCGATGTAATGCTGTAAAACATTATTTCGATTTTCTTCTCCTCTTTGTAAGTGTATAAAGGTAAACTAACATCATTTTAAGGTAGTTAAGGAAGTCATGATGTATGCAAAATATTAGACACACAACTATGAGTTTGTTGAGAAGGAAGTTTGTTGTTGTGTTATATTTGTAGGATACTGAATACACAACTATTCTACCACACATTTTATAATCTTTTATCAAATTTACTAAAGATTCAAATTTAATCTACAAATAGGGGCTTAAAAGAGTTTTGTATATTACTGCACTCTTTGGTTAAATGAGTCAAGATATCATCAATGAATTGCTTTTGCTAACATAATAATGTTCTTTAATTTTGTGGGGGTGTAAGAGGATGAAGAAATGAAAAATGCTATTTGTACATCGGGATTGACACTCGAGGGCCCACGTCCAATAAAAAAATCGTGAGCCCTCTTTCATGTGAGGAGAGTGTATATCGGATTGTCAACTTTGATGTACGTGTAGTAAAACTCTAAAGAAATAGATCGTGACTAGTTGCCTTTGTGATAGCACTAGTGTCATAATTTGCTCGAGGAATTCCCAAGTTTTATTCTGCTGCTACTCGCCTACTTGACAAAATCCCAAATGATACTTGTAATTTTATTGTTGTTACAAGTACTTTTACCCAAAGGGCATGCCATCTTTGTGGATTCAGTGGATCATACTGCATTTTTAGATATGAGAATTGGATTATGCCTTAATTCCAATTTAAAGGAGTGACATTCATTGAGCAAGTCGTACAATTTAGCGATCGTTTGGCACAGGTAATTCAAAAACAATTTTCAAACTCATTTAATATTCACATTTTCCCTCTAAAATAATTTTACACGTAAATCAATAACTTCTTTCAATTTTTCAATTACATATTTTTCGAAAATAATAAATAAATCAGTTTTCACTTCAAATAGTTTCTCTTAGGTGTACTGAATTTCATTTTGCTGTCCATGAAACTTCTGCCAATAAGTAATTTACATGCCTAGTTATAAATAAAGTATTTATAAGTAATAGTTGTTTGTCTAAGCTTAAAAAGTATACTTTAAGTAAAATAATAATAAGTATTATTTTTTAATTGATGAAAGCTAGAAACAAGTTATTATTCTGATTGACAATCATGTTTGGCTAAATTTATAAGTTTAGCAAAGTATAAATAATATATATATTTTTTGTTAAGAATTGGAAATAAGAACTCAAGCTCACTAGCCAATAAGATTGTAAATTTTTACTTACGAGTGAAATTAATCATATTTAAATAAGTTTTATTAACAAAATTGAAAATAAGGAATATTTTTTTACTACTAACCCCCTGCTTGGGTTTTATTATTGGGGAAGATGTATTTTAGAAAGTGATTTATTATTATTATTATTATTTTTAGAGGGTGTTTGAGAGCCATTTTTATGTAAAAAAAAATGTATTTTTGAATAGTAAATTGATGGAAAATGTGTGGTTGAAAAATAAGGAAAAGTTTTTGATTTATGTGTAATATTATTTTAATTTGATTGAAAAGAAAAGAGAGAAAAATATATTTAAAAAAAATGAGTACCAAACGGGACCTTAATGTGTGGTTAAAGAAATAATGAAAAGTTTTGAATTTATGTGCAACATTATAAATTATTAGAAACTATGTCGTTGAAAAGATTGAGAGAAAAAAAAATGCATTTTTTTTCAAATTGGAGTCCAAACGAGGCTTTTAAAAGGATCTTGTTACATGTACATTAAAATTTATATATGGAATTATATAATGTTCACATGTCACTTCACTATTTATCAATTTAAAATACAATCAACTTTTTTACACATTATTTTTCCTTTACATTACTTTTGGTAACCACATGTGTATCATTTTTATGAATAAGTGGCAAAATCCCTTTTAAAAATAAGTTGACAACTTTTCAGGTTAGCCAAACCAGACAGACAAAGGGAAACGAAAATCGGCCACAAAATTATTTTGGGTGGATTTTCATAGTCGATGGCCAAGAGGAAATGCCAGAAGCCGCAGACGCAAAAACCGATGTCGGCTGCGCTGCCACTCCCACATCAAAGACCATGGCTTCCCAATACCATCTCCACCACCAGACCGCCACTGCCGCAAAGAAGTGTTTCCTTCGCCGTTAAGAGCCTCAAATCCGACCATCAAGATAAAGAATCCGCCCAATATATTGGTGGTGCCAGTGCACTCAAATCCAATAAACCACTGCGAATGCGAAACACCTTCAACAAGTCTAGAAATCAACAAAATCCAGAGTCAAAAGACGAACAAAAGAGACAGCTGAGCGGCGCTGATGTATTATGGGCACTACAAAGAGCCACTGCCCACAAATCCAAGAAAAAGAAAGACAAAAGGGACACTATATCTGGAGATGGAAAATTTGTTGAACGAGAAATCCAAGGGGCTGTAGACTACACTAGTGTTAGACCCTTATGCATCAAAACTGAATGGATTGCCCGATTGGAGGAATTGGAGAGGCAACTTCAGGAGCTTATAGATACTTAGGATTGTCTTAATTGTTATCAGAGGTAACAATGTTCTTTATCTCTGCGAAGTACTGGAGGATGAAGAAACAGAAGAAGACGAAGATTGTGATTTGGCGCCTTTTGGTGGTATTACTATTACAGTCTGCTGAATGAATTCTTATCTTCTGTTCATATATACATCTTATTTCACATACCATCCTTGTGAGGTATAAAGTCATACCCTGTGATTAAGTTTATGGCATACTGCTTTATTGTGATTATTGGATTGTTTTAATTTGAGACTATGACACAGTGATATATTTTGACCAATCTGTTAAATTTTATTCAACACACTTCTTATTTTTTACTGGTTTAATTTCAGTTCTTAGATAATTTTCATTTTTAATATATTTCGATGTGAAAAGACATACCCTGTTGCCTTTGTATTCAGCATGAGTTTGGTTTCTAGATGCTTTTGCCATTGTAATAGTTGCTCTCTTATGTTAATTGACATGGAATTTCTCACACATACTCATTCTTTCACGTTTTTATTTGACGTGGTGTTTCTATAGATTGTTACCAATTATGTCTCGTTTATAAGGTTACACGTAGATTTAGTTGTCAAAATTCGTTCCATCAATATAGCAACCTTGGAAGCAATGGCATTGTTTTGGATTGGTCAATTAATTAACGCGATAGAGTTTAGGAGTACTTTATGTTGTTGTAACATCTTGCGAGCATATTAGGGCCATACAACATCTTTTAAGATGTTTTATTTGCCTAATGCTCTCTGTTTCCCTTTATTGTTAGTTTTTTTATTGCACTAGTTCATGCAGTATTAACTTAATGACTTGGTCGAACTATTTGCAATTATGTTACTTCTTATTTAAATGAGAGTGGCATTCGTTGAAAGTTAAATTTGTACACAGTCCTTGTTCTGTTGGAATGTCATGCAGCTGGTGATGCTCTCTGTCTATTATGAATGCGTTTGAGCACGCATCATAATTTAACATTTTTGTAGAATCAGAAGAAGTTAGATTTTGTAGATTTAAAAACCGTGTTGCATGGTTGGATTGGAGAAGTTCTGTTAGTCTTTTTTTGTCAAATGTGATCGAAAACAAGATTTGAAGGATAGTCGGGCGAAATCCTATGCTCAGACTTGCATTTTACTGTTGTGGTTCTTTTCTCGCTTCCTCTTTCCTCTTTTTCTTGTGGTGTGCATTTTTCTGTTGTGGTTCATTTCTCCCTCTCTTTCCCCTTTTTCTTGTGGTGTTGGGGAGGGGGGCTTGCCTTATCTTTGAGATATTGATTACATCGAAGGTTCTAACTTCTAATACTCGTGCTAAAAACCTTATTTCTAAAAGGAATGCAAATTTTATACATCATGTAGGATCTATTCTGCAAATCATTGCTTAGAAAATGTTTAAGTTCATGTGAGAGTTGGTATAAGCAATAGAGAGGAAGATTAATTTTCTTCCCCCTCCTCTTCTTCCATTATATAGTAAAACGAGATTACACATATATGGAAACTCGGTAAATATCGAAATACAATAACATCTAGTTATACTGTTACCTAATTTACTTGATTTACTTCCTTAACACTCTTCCTCAAGTTGGAGTATATATATCATATAAGCCCAACTTGGAACGAAGAAAGTTTAACCGATTACCATTCAACGACTTTGTAAATACATCAGCAAGCTGGTCTCCCATTTTCGCAAATGGTGTACATATATCACCACTCACTATTTTGTTCTGGACAAAGTGACAAACAACTTCAATATGTTTAGTTCTTTCATGAAATACAGGATTGGACGCAATATGTAAAGCAGCCTGATTATCACAAAACATTGGAATAGGAGTGGAAGGTGAAAAATTGATTGCTTGAAGAAATTGCTGCAACAATGTCACCTCACTAGCATTATGAGCCATCTCCCTATATTCTGCTTCTGCGCTTGACCTTGCTACTACAGTTTGTTTCTTACTTTTCCAAAAGACAAGATTACCACCGAGAAAAGTATAGAAATCGGTAGTGGATCGCCTATCTGACGGGGATACTGCCCAATCTGCATCTGTAAACCCTTCTATTCTGATATGTCCATTTGACTTGTACAATAATTCAATACCTAAAGCCTTTTTCAAGTATCGAATAATACAAATCACAGCTTTCCAATGAGAAACTCGGGAAGCATCCAAGAACTGACTAATGACACTCACTGCATAGGAAATATCTGGTCGTATGATAATAAGATAATTTAATTTTCCAACTAAACGACGATACTTTCCTGGTTCTTCATACAATTTATCTTCATCCTTCAAAAGCCTCACATTAGTATCCATAGGAGCATCAAAGGGATGAGTTCCTAGACAACATGTTTCATCTAAGAGATCAAGCACGTATTTTCTTTGAGACAAATTGATGTCTGCTCGTGACCTAGCGACTTCAATACCCAAAAAGTATCGGAGCTTGCCCAAATCTTTGGTCTGAAATTGTTTTTGTAAAAGCTGCTTCAACCGAGCAATCCCATCTACATCATCACCAGTGATTACAATATCATCTACATAAACTACAAGGATAACATAAAATGCACCAGTTTGTAGATGAAATACTGAATGATCTGTCTGACACCTCTGAAGACCAAATTCTAAAACAACCTCATAAAACTTCCCAAACCATGCCCTTGGTGATTGTTTTAACCCATATAAAGCATTTTTCAACTTACAAACATATTTTTTGTACTCTCCCTGAGCAACAAACCCAGGTGGTTGCTCCATATAAACCTCTTCATGCAAGTCACCATGAAAAAATGCATTTTTAATATCCAGTTGAAATAGAGGCCAACCAAGGTTAGCGACAATAGAAATCAAAACTTGAATAGAAGACATCTTAACAACTGGAGAGAATATTTCATCATAATCAATTCCATAGGTTTGTGTGTAACTTTTAGCAACCAATCGGGCTTTCAATTAATCAACAGTTCCATCGGGATTGAATTTTGGAACAAAGACCCATTTGTTACCAACAGGACGTATGCTAGTTGGCAGCGGAACGAGTTCCCAAGTCTGATTCTCGTGCAAGGCTGCCACTTCAGATTCCATATCCCTTCACCACTTAGGTTCAGATAAAGCCCCTGTCAATGTCTTAGGTACAAAAACACTAGAAAGTTGGGATGTGAAACAAGAAAAAGAAGGGAATTAAAAGTAACATAGTGGCTTATAGGATGTTTAGTTACACATGTACATTTACCTTTACAGAGAGCGATAGGCAATGACTCAGGATCAGAAGGAATGATGGATGCAGGATCTGTAGACGGTAAGGTGATGGATGGGGCACAGATGTTAGTGGCTTAAGTCGTCGAGTATAAACTTGTAAAGGAGGTGGTGGTTCCTTATGAGAGGAGGACAAATCTTGCGCAGTAGATATAGTTGAGTCTAGTTCTGGAGAAGTACCGACAGGTAGATATGGTACGGGTAAATTAACGGGGACTTGAATGGATTCGGAAGAAGTACCATGATTAGAAAAATAATGTGTGAACTCGTCAAAAGTGACATCTGCACTTACAAAATAACATTGTAGAGAATGATTGTAGCATCGATACCTCTTTTGTCTTTGGGAATAACCAAGAAAAATACATTTTAGAGAGCGAGAGTTGAGTTTGTCACGACCAGGTCCAAAGTGATGAATATAATAAGCACATCCAAAAACTTTGAAAGGTAATGAATACTGTGAAGAAAAACGAGACACGAGGGAGAAGGAAAATGCACCGTCCAAAAAAAGGGAAGGCATGCGATTAATGAGATAGCATGTAGTAAGGATAGTATCACTCCAAAAACGTTTAGGGACATGCATATGACAAAGAAAAGCATGAGCAACTTCTAATAAATGTTGATTTTTTCGTTCAGCAACTCCATTTTACTGTGGAGTATACGCACAAGATGTTTGGTGAATAATGCCTTTGGAAGATAGATATGATGTAAAAGATGTAGACATATATTCTTTAGCATTATCAGACCGCAAAATACAAATCTTCTGGCTAAATTGAGTTTTAATCATAGTGCAGTAAACTTGAAAGATAGATAGTAACTCAAAATGTTTTTTCATTAGAAATAACCTAGTCATACGAGAATAATCATCCACAAATGTAACAAAACATTGAAATTTATTAGAAGAAACATTAATTGGTCCCCATATATCAGAATGGACGATCTTAAATCAACTAGAAATGCGACTAACTGTTCGTAAAGGAAAAGACACACGATGGTGTTTACTAAGCTAACAAGCTTCACAGTAAAGATACGAAGACTCACAACTTGACGTTTTAAAGTAGGAAGAGAATGGTGACCAAAACGGCAATGCCACTGCATGGGTGAAACAAAAGATTGGAGAACTCGAGAAGGAGAGACTGGAGAAAAATTCAGGTAATATAATCCACCAACTTCATGCCCCAAACCAATCATCCTCTTCGTCTTGAGATCCTGAAAAATACATAAAGAATGATAAAATGCTATAAAACATTGAAGAGATGCGATAATTTTACTAATCGATAATAAACTAAAGGGAAAGTCAGGAACATGAAGGACATACGACAAATCAATATTAGGACTAAGAGAGGCATTGCCTAAGCCTGCAAAACTAGTTTGGGAACCATTAGCAAGGGTAACAAAATGGTTCGGTTTCGATTTCAATTTTCAGAAATCGCATAAAACCAAACTGTTTTAAAAAATTTTTAATTAAAAACTAATTTTGTTAAATTATATATTTTACAGTTTTAACTTTACAGGAAAAAAGTGAAAATTATACTACATACTAACTTTTATTTTTTAGGCTTAACTATTCTATTCGTGATGTGGTTCTTATATTCATTATTAATTGAGCCATACCAATTTAGGAATGAGTTAAAATTTATTCATTTTCTGCATAGTTTTAGTGCTATGGCATTCGTCTTAGTAAAGACAGCATCCTCTCCACTATTGCGTTTTCACTTGTCTCATCTGCTTACTGTATTATATTTACAGTCATTTTTCCAGTTTAGTCAAAATTCTTTTTCCATTTCAACGTGGCTAAAGTGCATTGATTTTATTGTTTCTAGTTTTTTACAATTTATTATGCTCCAAGGAATAATCAAACATCGCACTAATGCAATTAAAAGTTACAGACATTTGTAGAAATACCTTTTTGGATGGCTCCAAAAGTAATCTAAACTCTGAAAAATACAATGATTTGGATTTTCAATTTTAAAATTAAAGAAACCAAATTCATATGCATGAAATCTGTTCAAATTAGATATCGTGTTATTGTCTTTTATTTATGTTTCCTCATTCTGAATTTTTAATGAAGAATGAGTGCACAAAGTAATGTGGCTAATTATTATTATGAAATATATTACATATAATCTGCCGACACAAAATTCCTCGTGTTTTCATCTCACATGCTGTTCGTAACGCCCGTAACACTTCAAACACTATTTTCTTCACACACACACACACACACATATATATATATATATATATATGCATTCTGTTATCATATTCAAATGAATTATGCATAAGTTCACCTTTAATTTTATTTTTATGATGTTTGTCATGTCAATTAAATTGCATGATTACCAAACTGTAGAATGTATGCATTTGGACTTACCACATCATCATCACAATGTAAGGTTATTGTTTCATATCATGTCTCGTTATGCCAAGCGCGACAATATATAAATGTAATTTAATATTTAATATTATTAGTTATCATTTAAACCTATATGTTAACTTGCTTTAAATATATAAACCGCTAATTAAAATTGAATCAAATCGCAAATAATGATATGATTTGGTTTTTTCAAATTGTTTGATTTGGTTAAGAAAAATTCTAAACCATTTGAAATTGTTTGAGTTGAAAATATGGTACAAACCATCCAAACTGAACCATGTTCACCCCTACAATCCACCATATTAGAAGTCACGAATAAATATGCATGAAAAACGGGTGTCAACACCACTGATATAATGAACTCATACAGAAGGCTAGAATAGAAGTAAATTGAAAACACAGACCATATGTGTTCATGCTTCCCAAGTTAGAAACCGTATCTCAATTTCCAGCATAAATCTACAACACTACTTAGCTCATGGATTAAACGCAGTTGATGGCCTAATCCAAGACCCAAAAACTAATTATTCTAGCGACTGCTTCAACATAATTCAGAATAAACAACGCTGCAGCATGTCTATTTGTAGTTCAAGGAGACCTTGTCGACAAGTTCACCAAGAAACTTTTCACCGGGCTACTGTCTTTAGACTGGTCGAGATTCGCTCCCATCTATGGAACTTCACCCTGCACAGATATAGCTCCCAATTTTGAAGCTCATGTAGAGAATAAGAACCCATAAGAAAATGAAATCGAACCAACCCCTAGAAGTTGCAGAAACAGTCTTCCCTGAAAGTATGCTAACCCGTGATTCCAAGTTAGCAGAACCATTGTCACCTCGTGATAAGCCAAATGAAAGAACAATATTGAAGTTCAGGTTCTTGCTAAAAGATTGGTATGTGCCATTGCCATCGACTGTCAAATTTCTTATTTGAATCATGCCAGCCGTAACATGTGCTGAACTGGAAGCAGAATTTAGAGGAAGAGTTGCATTTTTTGAAGGAAACTCTGATGCAAATGCTGGAGGAGCTGGGAAGCTGCCCAACATGCGACTTGCCTGCTTGATGAAAGGATACTGAAAATCTGCACCCATTAAAAGGTATACCCAAATTAGATCCTGGAAAAAAAAAATGCGTTATAATTGTTAACAGTGCATGTGGAGGCAAAATGCTTGAGATGCATGTTTGGGACATGATAGTGGACAAAATGCACAACATTTTAACTTATTTTCCTTCTTCGTATTATCCAGCCAGCCCTACCAAATGAGTGAAAACGTGCCAGAAAGCAAGAAGTTGCATAGTAATTTTCCTTTCAGTACCTGACTGACATTTTGCCTGCTCTTTCTTAGATGACGATGACGATGCCGCACCATTACTCGTATTATCAATGAGTTGTTCGCTTGACACAGTAGCTTGCTGAGTTCCTTCATCAACGTTCTGGCAAAGAATAATAACATAAGCTTAAGTACTAAATTGCAACTTGAATCTGTAAAAGGCAGTGAAGCTCAAAGAATAATGTTACCTTTTGAGCATCATTACTCATATTATCAATGAGTTGTTCACTTGACACAGTAGCTTGCTGAGTTCCTTCATCAACGTTCTGGCAAAGAATAATAACATAAGCTTGAGTACTAAATTGCAACTTGAATCTGTAAAAGACAGTGAAGCTCAAAGAATAATGTTACCTTTTGAGCGAGGAAAACTTGATCAGATATAAGATCCTCACTTTCCATCATCTTTGAAACATCATAAGAGAGATACTGTGAGTTGTCATCATTGGCATCGAAGAATGTAAGGTACTCCAGCACATCAAAATTAGATGTATCAACTGCACCAGGATTTGAGAGATCATTAGTTTCATCGAATCCTCCATCACCATATTGAACGTTATCAGAAGCATCCAGGAACGGTTCATCAAGTAAGTAATCCACTTCCTTGAAATTCCTAGGGTTGCTTGATTCAACCATGTATTCACGCCTGACAGGTTTTACAACAGTATCATATGAAGAAGCTGGCAAATCATACAGATTCTGGTCATCACGCTTTTCAAGCTCACTTTCATGTTCACCAATGTCCAATATGCGCTGTTGGGCTCCACTAATGGACGCACTGGTTTCTTTGTCATTGCTGGCATTGTCTGCAGAGTAGGTGTTCAATGGAATGGGAGTATTGTCTGACGGCATGTCGTTTCCAAGAATCTAGCAAAGAGAACATTTTACCACAAGAAGGTCACTAAATAAGTAATGCTGTGGACCAAAACAATAAGTACTCTTCACAATTTCCACACTGATCCCTTCTTAGACCCAAACATTGTTAAATTAGCGTACAACACAATATAATGGTAAGAGCAGAAACCTGCTCAAGGTCTCGGCCGTCCAAATAGAAATCATCACCAAAATCTACTTCTTCG
Source organism: Olea europaea var. sylvestris (assembly GCF_002742605.1). Lineage (NCBI taxonomy): Eukaryota > Viridiplantae > Streptophyta > Magnoliopsida > Lamiales > Oleaceae > Olea > Olea europaea. The sequence continues at coordinate 21,065,835 of NC_036238.1, forward strand.
GCAGCCTCCTGTTTGGCAACCAATTCCAGCTCATCATCCTCCCAATCCTCCTCAATAAATGAAGCCCCATACTGTTCACCATTCTTTGGTCCCGAACCACTCTTCTGAAAGACTCGGCAAAGCACAATAGCATCCTTCTCCACCAACAAATACACCAATAATAAACAAAATTAGATTGAGATGTGAAACTTATAATCCTTCAAAATAAGTTTTTGGTTAACAATAATGATTATAATAATATTTCTTGCCATAACACTAATACTAATAAACTCCATAAAACAACTATATATATATATATAGTAGAGATGGAAATAGATAAATATTATAAGATGAAGATGATTTTATTGATATATGAAAATTTGAAGTACAAATATTGAAATGAACTTTGAATTACACGATTGAAAATAAATATTGAAAAAGATAGTAAAAGAATACAAGGATTTCTTAAACTATCTTGAGAATGATTTATCTCTCGCTAAATTCACTCTTCTAAGATCTTGAGCATTTGATCTTCTTTTATACTTGAAATCTTGAGTTCCGGATTTGAAAATTTCTTCAATTTGAAAAAGGAATTTTGAATAATTGCAACTTTTGAAACTTTTGCACCGGCCATTTGCAAAAGTTATTCCACCATATAAAAAGTCTTCAAAGAGACTTTCATTATTTTTGTCACCTTCTTGAATAATCTTCAACTTTGAAATAATGGCATCAACTTTAATAATTTATGATAATTTTGCCAATCTTTTGACTGCTTTTTGAAAATATTGTCATAAATTTATACGGATTATAGAAAAATTATCCTTCAATTATATTGTTGAGATTAAATAATTCTTCATCATCATAATCATAATTTTCATTGTAGTTTCCATCATCATTGTTTGAAAGATCTTGAAAAATGCTTTGATCAATCAGACAATCAAAGCACATTTGAGACATAAATAACTCATTATCAAAAATCTTTTGAATTAGAGGAACTTGAGTTTGAATCCATTTTCCTTCGTCGGTAAAAATCGAATAATATTCATCATTAAACATTAACTGCAGTTTTGAACAGTCAATAATTGATCCAAACTTTTTCTTAACAGCAAGGATAGAATTTGATCTAATTTTTGTAAGAATTTCTCTTACATGATTTTTTAGTATGATTTCTTTGTCATCAAAACCATAAACTTTTGAAGAGATATTTGAATCTGGCATTGGAAGATTATTTGAAAGAGTACTCCAAATACTAACAATTTGTTTGGTTGAAAAATACTCTTTAGTAAAAAGAGTATTATTGAATTTGACTTCTTCAGCAATCCATTCAAGAAGAATGGTTGAAAATTCAATTTTGAGGATCTTGACTTTGAATTTAAAAAGATGATTAATAACTCTTTTAAAAGAGCTATGAAAATTTGAGATATCTGTTTTTAAATCGATATAAATTGAGGAATTGAATTTTATTGATAACATTTATCTATTTCCATCTCTACTCTACCCTCTTGGCCCATTTTGGTATCAGAGCCATAAGAGAGTGAGGTGAGGTGGTAGTAGTTTATCACTATAGGCACTGTTCACATAAGAAAACTTGATTTGATTCCGGGATATCTACTGAATAGACGTTGGTCAGCCCGTTGTTAGCCGGGGAAGACATGTTAGGGTGGTCCCCTTTGTAGGCTTGGTAAGAATCAGTCTATCTTATTTAGCTGTTTTTATTGTGGTAAATTGTTATAATTTCATTAAATTTAATTATGTCCTCTTTTTCAAATTGGTTTCAGAGGTCTAGAAATAGATCTGAAAATATTTCAAATGTTTTTCAAGATGAAGAAAAAATTGATCAATCATCTACATCACATGCATCAAATGATTTTAATAGTCATGAACTTCAAATTGCTCAAATTGAACAAAGATTGCATAACTGAACAATTCCAAAGGTAGAAAAGAATTATATCTATGAAATTGGAAAGTTTGATTTTACTCAAAATTATGTTATCAAAACTTTTTAACAAACATTATCTATCAAAAATCAAAATGCATACATCAATTTATTTTCAAAAGACTCAATTGAATCGCATTAAAATTTTTTTAAATATATTCATGCTGGATTAGTTCAAATTGTTGTTAAACCTTTGTTTAGACTTGGGTTAGACATTCCTATTCTCTTGACTCTTAGCGATAAGAGACATTTCAAATTTGAAAATTCATTATTATTTGTTCTAGAGTCAAATCTAGAAAGTGGTCCAATTTATTCAAATTGTTATCCAAAATTTTCAATCGATCTCAATAATGGAGCTATTCTTAATACTCTTAATCTCAATATTCAAACCAAAAATCTTGATTTTGATAATCGTTTAGATGCTTTTGCTGTAATATACAGAATATATTTCAAGTTTATGAATACTCAACTCAATATTGGTGTTTTACGTTCATCCCTTAAAGATGAAAGTTTTTTGGTTAAATGTAATCCTTTTCATTCAAACACTATGATTCCCAAGAGAATTCCTTGGAATTCAAACTCGTAGACTAGAATGAAATTTTGAAAATGTTCAAAATCCTATTTAAAATTTTGAAAATGTTCAAAATCCTATTCCTGCTCTTGTTCAAGCTATTCCAAATCAAATTCTTACTTTTCCTGATGGAAACGTCAAAATAATTTTCAAATGATCTTCCTCTAGATTTCAAAGATCTTATTCTTCTAGATATGAAGAAAAACCTAGAACCTCTTATCAATTTAAAAAATTCTCAACATCTTCTCTTTCAGGTGTTGATTTTTCTCCAAATATCCAAAACCTCAATATATAGAAAAAGAAATAGAAAAAGAAGAAGAATCAGATCAACCTGAATCTCCAACTTTTTCTGATATGTTTTCTAATCAAAATGAGAGACTTGATCATCAAACAAATATTATTTCTTCTAGTATTGATAGAAGAAATGAATTCAAAACTGATCAAACCTTTGATCCAAAATTTTTTCGTCAATTTTTTTCAAAACAAGAACAAGAATCTTATTGGGATGAATTCTACGAATTTCCCGAAGATTTAAGTTTTTATGAATGGGCTTATTTCAAAATTTTCAACAAAAAACCTATTTTTTCAAAGAAAGAAAAGGTTTCTTCAAAATCAAAGAAAGAAAAGATTTCTATTCAAACATCTAATATTCAACAAAAGATTTGGAAAACTTCTTCTGGAGAGAATATTCAATCCTCTCATCCTCTTTTGCAAGAGATAGTAGTTCCGCATGGAAATACTGAAATTTTTGCATCTCCTTTCAAAAGGATATCTGAAGAACGACATGATGAACCTCAAGTTGTTAAAGATATCAAAAATATTCAAACTCAAAATAAATACACAAATATAGTTCTTCAATCTGTATGTTCTCATCTTAATAGAATTGAAATAAACTCTGAACCAGAGGCATCATCCTCTTCAAAAGGTACTAAGCTAATAGAGTCAGTTTTAATTAACAGGCATGAGGCTAAACCTAAAACACTCAAAACTGAGATTAACGTTCTCAAAGAACTTGCAACTCAGTTATCAAAAATATCATCATCCTCTACTTCAAATAATATCAATACTATTGACGATATTGAATCTCAATTTATTGATAATGAAGTTCCTCAAATCAATAAACTTCAAAATAGAAAATCTCAATCTTCAAAAGTTCCCTCTTATTATCCAAAAAATACTTCTCCGGATTTACTTTTTGAACAAAAACTCAAAATGCCGACAACATTTTTTGGTTTAAGTATAACTATCTAAAATATAGATAGTTTAACCGAATACCAAATTTTTGAAATTCTTTAAAGAATGGGTGCTTGTTATAACGCCTTTATTCAAGAAGGAATTTCTCAAGTTGAATCAACAGGCAGTATTATTCAAGGGTTTGCTGGCCAATTAAATAATTGGTAGTTCAATTATATTTCTGAACAAGAAAAAGCTCAAATTGCTCAAACTCTAAAACCTGATGGTTCAAGTGATAGTTTCAATACATTAATTTATTGTATTGTTAAACATTTCATTGGATCTCCTACAGATGTTTTAGAAAAAGTTTCAAGTATTTTATTAACTTTAAGTTGCTCAAGTTTCCAAGATTTTCGTTGGTACAAAGACGTGTTTTTAACACGTGTATTTTTACGAAAAGATTGTAATCAATCTTATTGGAAAGAAAGATTTTTATCTAGACTTCAAAAATTATTTTCAGAAAGAGTCAAAAATTCTATAAAAAATGAATATTCAAATAGTATCTCATATGATAATATATCGTATGGAGAATTGATTTATTTCATTAACAGAGAAGGATTAGCTATCTGTAATGAACTCGAGCTTAAATCTAAATTGCAAACAGAAAGATTAGATAGTCGTAAAGAACTTGGATCATTCTGTGAACAATATGGATTTAAGAAAGTTGTTCCTCCTTCAAAAACAAAAAGAAAAGATTTTTCAAAAAGAAAAGTTTATTCAAAAAAAAAATATTTTCAAAAACCTTCTTATTCAAAAAATCATTCTGGAAAAGAAATTTCAAAAGAAAAAATTATCAAGAAAGAGTAATGTTACTTGTTGGAAATCTCAAAAATCTGGGCATTATTCTAATAAGTGTCATCTCAAAAGTAAGATTAATAATCTTCAAATTGATGAAGATATTAAGCTTCAACTTCTCAATCTTATCGATTCAAATTCCAATTCTGATAATGAGTCTAACGCAGAGTTAGAACATGTTTATCAACATCAAGAAGATTCAGATGCTGAATCTAGTTCAAAGTCTCAATGCTCTTCAAGTCAAAGTAAAGAATTTTGTGGTTGTAAAACTATAAATGTTCTTACTAAAGAAGAACTTATTAAAGAGATTGTTGATCAAATTGAAGATCCACAACTCAAAAATAAGTTTAATTCCCTTCTTCCTTCATACTCAAAATCTGAACCTTTCAATATGAAAAATATTTTAAATTGTTTTGAAACTTCAAAATCTTCTAGTTCTGATTTAAAATCAGAAGACAATTCTACAAAATCAAAAATTTCTATTCTTGAACATCGAATGAAAGATGTTAGAATGGAAGTTTCTCTTCTCAAAACTCAAGATAAAAAGACTCCTTATTTATCTTCTTCCAGTTCTTTTGGTGAAGAATCAAATTCTCACATTCCTTCAAATATTCAATCTGAAGAAGAAATGATTAATGTTATTAATCATATTCAACTTCAAAAATGGTACTGCAATATGACTATTGTAGTCAACAAAGAATTCAAATTACTTCTAGAGTCCTTATTGATTCTGGAGCTTATCAAAATTGTATCCATGAAGGATTAATACCTACAAAATATTTTGAAAAAACTACTGAGCGTCTTTATGGTGCTAGTGGTTAGAAACTCAATATTCAATACAAACTTTCAAAAACTCATGTTTGTAATTCAAATATTTGTTTCAAAAATATTTTTTATCTTGTAAAAGATTTGGATCAAGAAGTAATTCTTGGTACTCCTTTTATTGTTTAAATTTATCATTTTCAAGCAAATTTAAAAGGATTAACTACAAAAATTTTAGATCAAGAAATTTGTTTTAAATTTACAAATCCTCCTCCTTATAAAGATGTCAATTCTTTAAAAGAAACATCAATTTCAAAAATTGTCAACAATATTAATTTCAAGAAAAATCATATTAGATTTCTCAAAGAAGAAATTAAATTTCAAAGAATTGAAGAACAATTGCAAAATCCTTCAATTCAAGAGAAAATTTCAAATTTTCAAAAACAAATGGAAAAAAAGATTTGTTCTACTATTCCAAATGCTTTTTGGGATCGTAAGAAACATGTGGTATCTCTTCTCTACAATTCTAATTTTCATTAATCAAATATTCCTACAAAATCTCGTCCAATTCAAATGATCAAAGAATTGTTAGACTTTTGTATCAAGGAAATCAATGATTTACTTGAAAAAAGTTTAATTCGTCCGAGCAAGTCTCCTTGGAGTTGCTCAGCATTCTAAATCAATAATTCAACTAAAATTGAACGCAGGGCTCCTCGTCTTGTTATCAATTATAAGCCTCTCAATACTACTCTTCAATGGATTCGATATCCATTTCCTCAAAAGAAAGATCTTCTAAATAGATTATTCAAAACTGTTATCTTCTCAAAATTTGATATGAAGTCAAGTTTCTGGCATATTCAAATTAAAGAAGAAGATAAGTACAAAACTGCATTCAATGTTCTTTTCGGTCAATACGAACGGAATGTTATGCCATTTGGTCTTAAAAATACTCCTTCTGAATTTCAAAAATTATGAATGATATTTTCAATTCATTTTCAAATTTTATCATTGTTTACATTGATGATATTCTTATATTTTCTGAAAGTATAGAACAGCATATCAATACATTCATGCATATTATCAAAAAAAATGGTTTGGCAGTTTCTGCTAAAAAGATTGTTTTATGTCAAACAAAGATAAAAATTTTAGGTCATAATATTCAAAATGGTTCAATTATTCCGATTCAGAGAAGTCTAGATTTTACTGAAAAAATTTCCTGATGAAATTTTAGACAAATCTTCTTCTTGGTTGCGTCAATTATGTGGGCGATTTTATCAAAAAGATAAGGTTGCTTTGTGCTCCTCTTTTCAAAAGACTACAAAAGAATCCGGACCCATGGTGTCACGAGTGCACGTTAGCAGTCCAAAAAGTCAAAAAAGCTATCAAAAATATTCCTTATTTATCAATTCTTGATCCTATTGCATCAATTATTGTACAAACCAAAGGTGCATTAAAGCATGTTCCAAATAAGTCAAATCAAATAATATTCAACTTTTTCAATTTTTTCAAACCTTTAAAAGATAAGATATATTATTTTATTATTTCAAAGCACTATTTATTTGAAGATTTTCAAACTATCTTGCAAGACTTTTCTCCTGCAAATTTTACGATTAAAATTATGAATACCAAATGTTCTGAATCTTCCTCCTTTGAAGACAAAAATATTTTAAGATTAAGACCTTTCTCAATCAAAGAATTAAATTCTTTGAGTCAAGGTAAATGCTCTCAATCAGATTCCTATTTAGGAACTGAATCAAAATTTTGTAAGTTTAAAACTCATACAAGACTTTTCAAATTTCAAAAGGATAATCTTGATGATATTCTTACTACTTTTTATCAAAAAAGTAATAAGAGTATTATAAGATGTCTCAAAAATACTACTGAAATTTTTGACAGTAGTAATAAAATTATCAAAAATTTTCAGAAAAATTCTCAAAGAAGAAATGAAAGACTTATTATTCAAAATCCTTCAAAAGAACCTTCTTCTCAAAATATTTTATTACTAAAAAGAGATATAAGAAACCTTATGAAGAAAGTCTTACAATTTCCTGATGATATTTATCAGAATATTATCAATAGAAGTCCTACTTGTGCTCAAACATTCAAACAAATCATTTTCAAAATATTTGATAACTTTTATTTCAATAGTTTTGTAACCTGTGAAAGTTATCACCCTCTTTATTTTACCCTCAAAGGTATTAAAATCATTAATGTCATTAATGATGAAATCCATCAAATGACTGAATGAGGATTCATTTCCTCAATTTATATCGATTCAAAAATAGATATCTCAAATTTTCCTAGCTCTCTTAAAAGAGTTATTAATCATCTCTTTGAATTTAAAGTCAAGACCTTCAAAATTGAATTTTCAACCATTCTTTTGTTGAAGAAGTCAAATTCAATAATACTCTTTTTACTGAAGAGTATTTTCCAGCCGAACAAATTGTTAACATTTGGAGTACCCTTTCAAATAATCTTTCAGTATTAGATTCAAATATCTCTTCAAAAGTTTATGGTTTTGAAGACAAAGAAATCATACTCAAAAATCATGTAAGAAAAATTCTTACAAAAATTAGATCAAATTCTATCATTGTTGCTAAGAAAAAGCTTGGATCAATTATTGACTATTCAGGACTACAGTTAATGTTTCATGATGAACACTATTCCATTTTTACCGACTAAGGAAAATGGATTCAAACTCAAGTTCCTCTATTTCAAAAGATTTTCGATAATGAGTTATTCATGTCTCAAATGCGCTTTGATTGTCTGATTGATCAAAGTATTTTTCAAGAACCTTCAAACAATGATGATGGAGACTACAATGAAAACTATGATTATGATGATGAAAAATTATTTAATATCAACAATATGATTGAAGGATAATTTTTCTATCATCCGTATAAATTTATGACAATATTTTCAAAAAGAAGTCAAAAGATTGGCAAAATTGGCATAAGTTGTTAAAGTTGATACCATTATTTCAAAGTTAAAGACTATTCAAGAAAGTGACGAAAACAATGAAAGTCTCTTTGAAGACTTTTTATACGGTGGAATAACTTTTGCAAATAGAGAGTGCAAAAGTTTCAAAAGTTGCAATTATTCAATATTCCTTCTACAAATTGAAGAAATTTTCAAGTCTGGAACTCAAGATTTCAAGTATAAAAGAAGATCAAATGCTCAAGATCTCAGCAGAGTGAATTTAGATGAGATAAATCATTCTCAAGATAGTTTAAGAAATCCTTGTATTCTTTTAATATCTTTTTCAATATTTATTTTCAATCGTGTAATTCAAAGTTCATCTCAATAATTGTACTTCAAATTTTCATATATCAATAAAATCATCTTCATCTTCAAACATTTATCTATTTCCATCTCTAGTCTACCCTCCTGGCCCATTTTGGTATAAGAGTCATAAGAGAGTGAGGTGAGATTGTAGTAGATTTTCTTTCTTTGATTTTGAAGAAACCTTTTCTTTCTTTGAAAAAATAGGCTTTTTGTTGAAAACTTTGAAATAAGCCTATTCATAAAAACTTAAATCTTCGAGAAATTCATAGAATTCTTCCCAATAAGATTCTTGTATGTATGTATGTGTGTATATATATCGGATTTTTAACTGACTGCCGATTTACTTATTTTATCGGTTAATCCAATTATCCAAACTTACTGCTATTTCCTAAATCCCTATACACCATATCATTCCTTGGACATTCATCATCGACACTAATCCTGTCAGTAAAAATGTGAGTTGATGAGGCAGAGGCAGAGAATAATTCAAAAGATCAAGATACACAATCATGTGCACCCACCTGATTAATTCCAGCATTCTGCAACTCCATATCAGCAAGCCGATACTCGTGCATAACCCAGTTACTCCTCAGGCCTTTTGGAGCTCGGCCTTTGTGATAAACAAGAGTTTTCTTCATCCCCACAATCTGTGACTTATGGTAGACAGTCCTATCCTTTCCAGTAGTCTTCCAGTACCCTTTTTCAGTTGCCCTGTTGGTCCTTGCTCCATTACCAATTTTTTTGTCCAGCATGCTGAAGAAATACCATTCCAAATCTCTAGTCTTCAGATTTGACATACCTAAGAAAACCACCATTTTCAAATGAAAAATAATTTGGAATAAGGAAATATTAGAAAAACAAAATAAAAAATGTTAAAAATATGAGGTGTAAACATATAGTTGGTTAAATCATTGTGTGCATGAGCATATACATACACAGATATGGAGTTGTACATATTATAATGAGCAATCTTGACAGATAATAATAATGATGATGCTGTTAATTAATTTTGTTTTATGCAACTAAACTCGACTGCAGAGGAGGGAGAGTGAGATGACATGAAATTGGAAAACTACCGAGGCTCCATTTTGCCCTGGATTCAACTGACAAAGCAAATGGAGCACTGAACTTATTTCCCGTGTTCAATTCCAAATAAAATCACAATTCGTTGGATCACGGAGACATGAATAAAGGAGAGAAATATCATCATTTTTCTTTCATTTTCAATGATATTCAGGAAATAAGAAATCTGCTTTTCATTTTGGTAGCAGAGAATCAAAGGTAATCATTTTTCATTAGATATTTCTTCTCCTCTTTCCCTTTCCTCTACGGATTAACAATGCCCAAGTAGTTCCTTGTTATACAGCCTTGGACACAGGATTAATGAAATTTCCAAGTTAATCATAGGTTACAATGAAGCAAGGTAAATACATATTCAGTCCATAGTTAAGTGATTTAAATCTCAATTCCTAATACTTCACTATGATTTGGTAAATGAAGAGATTAAACAATGGCCGTGCCACACATTCTGGCAACAAAACCTTCTTACAAAAGTTGATCTACATTGAATTCCAAGAAGGAGATACAGGAAAGTCATTCTACACCAAAAGATTTTCTGTCAAACCTCCAATATGCATATTCTCTCACAAATGCACAAGACATACATTAAAAAAATAAAAAAAATAAAAAAAAAATAAATCCCATAATTCGATACAAAATATCATCCCGAAACAAATAAATAATAGT
>NC_036238.1:21076215-21118813 GCF_002742605.1 Olea europaea var. sylvestris
CCCCACCCACAGTGTAAAGTGTGAAAAATTGAAACTGTTACGATTACTGAACTAAGTGGTAAATTTACTACAAAGGCACCACCATATCAATCTCTACATTAAAGGAAGTTGCTTATACATAAAACTTACTAGTTAATATAGACATAAGAGTAATTATTGAACAACATAAACCGTACTAATTAACATATACAGAATAATAATTATTGAACAACAATCTCCCTATGGACGGTAAGATTTAAGTATCAAATTATTGAAACAATAATATGTAAACTTGTGCTGCCACTCCTACGGTTGACCTTTCAATGCTCAGTCAAGCAATTCGATCCGCCTAAAGGTAGGCCCGAGTAGTCAGATCCGAAAATTGGTGTCCCTTCCATATCAAAACAGCAATTCAACTTATAAGTAACTGGACTACTCCTAATCTGCACATCTCAACACTCTAGCACCCAAAAAATATAAATAAAAGAAGAATAAACTACTTGTTCATGATGCACTGATCCCCACCCCCACATGGTGGGACCATTTCGGATAAATTATCTTTTATTCAAAGTGGGTCCCTAGCGTGAGGGATGGATTATGGATGCAGTAATGTATGTGCAGCGTCACCCATCGCAAAAAGTAAAATGAACACCAAACAGAGTTCTAAATATCTGCATTCACGAAATATTATAAATATAAAGAAAGGGTTTGAGAAGTGCATACTAGGGAGATCCCATGGCTCGACTTTGTAAATATCGATCTCAGAAATAGCATCGAATCGGAAAGATTTTCCGCAGACTTTTCGCCTCAAATAGTATCGCACCAATTCCTCGTCAGTGGGATGGAACCTGAAGCCCGGACCCAGAAAAGATACAGATGATGATTTCTTGTCCTTAGAATCCATTCAAATTAGGAAAAAATTAATCAGAGATTAATGAATTTTCAGGGAGAATTTTGAATTTCAAGAACTCAGATGCTATTGGGTTGTGTTGGGGGTGGGGCGTGGGGGGCGACGAGGTGAATGGTCTCCATGGAAGTAATGTGGAAATTAATTCCATCGCTTGTATTGTTGTTAGTTGTACAATTCAGACTGGTTCGGTGACGGGCTGCCCCCTTAGAAATTTTAATTTAAGTGAAAATTAATAAATAATTTTAATTATATATCTCATATGATCACAATTTTTTAATTATATATTTTATCAAACTTTTTTCAAAATTTATTAAAAATCTAATTTTTAATCCCCACTAAATAGGGGCATAATTCTCGTCGCATCTGTAAGATCAGGTTGTAAATTATGAGTAAATTCGGGCTATAATCCATTAGAAATTTATTTTGAAGATTATTTTTTCTTCCTTAACTCCGTCAAAAAGTTCATTTTGTGGCAGTAGATTAATTGTGTATAAATTATATATATTAAAAATAAATAAAAATGAGTGAGAATAAATGGTTATCACTTGTAAATCCCTCAAAATGTGTGAATAAAAAGTAATTTAAGTACTTATAAATTTTTTGCATAGCCCTTGTTTGATTTCCATTATATTCAAATTTCATTTTGTTCCTTTTTTTACATTTTTAATTAAATAATATTACATGCAAGCTCAAAATTTTTCTTTATTTTTTATCCATATATTCTCCATCAATTTACTATTTTAAAATTTGTAGAGCTATTTGGCCCCATTAAATTATAATTTATTTTTTTCTTTTCTTATCAACCACAAATTCTCCAATTAAATAATATTACATGTAAATTCAATTTTTTTTAACCACACATTTTTCATAAAATTACTATTCATCTCATTATAATATGAAATAATGGGGACCAAACATGGAGCTCAAACAAGGAGGTAATATATATAATGAAACATTTGAAAAAAAAAAATATGTGCACCGACCTATTGGGCTCAAAACTTGGATTCGGGCTGAGTACGGGGCAACATGCTGTGCACATGAGCGGTATTATCACCCATCTATGTGGTGGCGCAAACGCTTTCGTCAACAGGGAAGCATCTGGAGTCAGCATTGGCATGACTTGACCAATGCCTTTAGAAGGTTCCGTTTGCTTTGTTTGAAAGTAATTGCATGTTGCTCCCTTATGGTTTTTAAATATGCCGATGATCGAAATGTACAAATAAATAAATTTTCCACATCTTGTCAGAACTCTTTCCTCTGAAATTTTTTGATTCGACATGTTCAAACGGAAGTAAAAGAAGAGATGATTATTTAGGAGGAAGCTGCTAAATTTTGCATATATTTCTTCATCCTAACTATGCCTATTTATAGTATTTTATCAGGTCTTGATTAAATTGGTCTTTCTAGTTGGAGACATATGGCATTTATTGATTGGTTGACATATTTTATCTGTTCATGTTTTAATCATTAGCAAATGTGTCCCTCGTAGATTGCCTATGAGTCGCGCTTTTTTACTCCTGTTCACATGTGCTTTGATATCGATTTTTGCTATTGTGAAATAACTAATATGGATAAAATAATACGATTGTGGTTCGCCGATGCTGTTTCACATCTCTGCCCTGTGACTGGTCGTCGCGACGATAGCGCTCACACCAGACGAAGTTGCTAGAGCGACATCCGACGACAACGATGATCAGAGGGTTGAGAGTCAGCTGATTGAGAGAATGGAGAGGAGATGAGAGAAAATATGATTTTATGGTTTGAACAGAGTAGGTAGATAGGGTAGGTGTGTATATAAATTAATTTATAATATTACGATTAATATTAAAAATATTGATTTATAATAATTAAATTAATATCTGATTTGTGAAATAGTAAACTTAGAATATGATTTATGAAATGAAATCTTTAAAAACAGGCTTTTATGTAATTTCTACTTTTTTATTCTATGTATTAGTCCTATACAATTTTATTTTTTTTTTGTCCCCTCTAGGTTTGTCCCTATTATGAGAGGTGAGACACATTTAAGGAAAAAATATAAATCGTAATATTCCACGCCTACATTTTGGAACCCTCATCACGAATTTTGTGAGAAAGTCAGAGGAAAAAATTAATTAAGGTTTTAAAAATTAAAAAGCGACTATTCAAATTGCATTAAATGTTATTGTTTTTTGAACAATTTTACCGTTGCATTCATATATCATTTGTCTCTAATGTGACCATTTAATGTCAAAATAGATATTTTCTATTGAGTAAGAATATTGCACACACAGAGTCAAAAATTTGGAAATATGGATGTCGAACCTCCACATTACATCTTCATCACTTTCTTTTTAAAACAAGTGTTTTATCGGTCAGTTATATATTAGCCAATATCTCCATAGATGGTAGCCATGAGATGTTTTTTATGGCATAACCTGGAAAAAAATAAAAATAAATAAATAAATAAATAATAATAATAATAATAATAATAAATCTTATTCCCTAAATTTTGTCCTACAATTCACCAGCGCATACTTTGATTACTTAGTTTAGGTGATTGAACATATTAATTAATTAATTGATGCAGCTTATAAGTTGTTATAATTAACTTTATGATAGAAGAAATCCACGAGACATAATGGAAACATTTAAAATAAATAAATAAATTATTAAAACTCATAATTTTAATGCAAATTTTTGTTGTTATTTTCTTTAAAAAATGTATTCTTACTAATTGTAACTCTGGCTTGCAAAATAGCTACTAGATGAACTAATTCTCACTATTTAATAAATCTCGAAAAAAATTTGATTGATTGAAAATAATAGGAGGAGGAGGATGATATCATTTTAGTTATGAGTGAACAACAATAATTGAACCCGTGCATGGTGGTGGATTCACGGTCCACTGCCTTAATCCATCGGTGGTCCTTTCTTCTCGAAAATCCTTACATTCATTATCAGTGTATGTATAGCTATCTCTCGAGACTCAAATCGTAGACCTTTTCGTTAAACAAATTAAACTTATTATTATCAAAATGATCTGAACTGTTTCAAAGACCCAACATGCATTTCGACCCACCCTCTTTTATTTTTATTAATTTTGTATCTTTTTTTATTTATTTTATTTTCGTTGTAGCCAAACAGGGTTGTATCGACTTGGAAAATGGAAAGATTTGTAAAAGTTATACGTTTTGTCACCACTTTATGAAAAATAGTTGTGTATGAATATGTTAAATACCCGTGATTCGATTGGTGAAATAGTATATTAAATTAGTGGAGTGTGAAAAAAAATTTCTTCATTGCAAATGCACAAGACATGATTTTGGCAACAACCAGAGATGGATTTAGGGGGGGGGGGGGGGGGGGGGGGGGGGGGGGGGGCGCCCATTGTCTAATCAAAAGATCAATGAATTCCATATATCATTATTACTCAAACTATCAATTAAAATTTTGATTCTGTGACGTTTACTTCTAGAAATAAATTTTCTAATGTCGATTTTACTAATGTGATTAGATTAAATAATATAAATCCACTCACTCATTCATAATTATCATTGTTAAATAAGATCGACGTTGTTTGGGAGTGCTTAAAAGCACCTTAAAAAATTATCTCAATTCTTTAACACGCAATTGTATCCATATAGATTATTTATATGAAAGCAAATCGATATAGATTTTCATCGGTGTCAGGTTCATAGAAAATTTTGAAAAAATTAATAATATTTTAAGATTTGCAAGATTTTTGAGCTGTTCAAAACAAATTCTTATAATTCAAAGCGTGTTCAATAATTTTTCAAAATTAGCCGAAGTACGTGCACTCTATTTGATATAAATTAGAATTCATTTTAACCTAAAATTAGTCTACAATTTTGTTTGTACTAAATATCTACGGACTATGGTTATCGATAAACATATTACAGTTGTACTACGTAAAACAAATTCATTGTTCTTAAGATTACAAGAAACATGTTACAGTTGTACTACTTTTTATCTTAAACTGAAATTTTCTTTATTTACAAAATCTTAAGCACTTTAATTTCTTCACAATTCTTCCTCTCCCTATACCTATACCCTGAAACTTTTGCCACTTCCATTAGGATTCCGAGAGCTATCAAATTCCTATAAGGTTATAAAACCGGGAGAAATCGCACCACCTCCCATTCTCAATAAAAAAAAATAAAAAATAAATAAGGCTAATAATCCAAAATACGAAACCCTTCTTCTCCTATGCGAGAAATGGAGGACTTACGCTGTAGCAAACGGTGGCTAATTCTTTGCATGAGTTTAAGTAAGTTACTTATTACAGTGGTGAACGGAGCACATATTTTCCAAGAGTGGCATGTTGCGATTAACTCAACCATATTACAAGATCAACTGGTACACATAATTTTGTAGTTTTTGTTTTTATTTTATATTTCTTTTCGAATTTATTAATTAATAATGAGAAATGTGTTTGTTTTACGAGGTTATTATCATCAATAATATGTTTCGTAGACCTCTTATTCATGCAACGACCAACAATAATATTCATATCAATGTTCACAATGACATGGATGAGCCGTTGCTCATGACTTGTTAAAGTTATTGACATTTCAATCAAGGACGAAGTCAAGAGAGGATTTCGTTATTTATTTATTATTGTGGAAATTACACAAATTAATAGATTTAAAGATCCCATTTCATAAATCATAGGTGAAGTTTACTATTTCAAAAATCAAATATTTTATTAATTAATTTGTATATTTTAAATATTAATAATTATATTACAAAATTAAATATCCATATTCATCCTACCAAACATTAAATTCATCTTCATTCATCCCTTTCATTTTCTTTCTCTATATCTTACCTCCGTCTTCGTTCCTTTCATTTTCTGTCTCTAAATTCATAGGCTGTCAATTTGTCAAACTAGAATATAATACAATTTAATTATTAATTGTGGAATACTAAATAACTTGATTAATCAATTTTAACCTCTTAGGAGAGAAATGATTACCTTTGAAATCAATGCGACATTTCATTGTGATCGGCGAAGGTGTTGGTGACTTGAATGAGTCAAGAATGGAGACCGGACTCAGTTGTGGTCATTTTGGCTATGATGTTGAGCCGTTTATCGCGCCTATCCAGAAACAGTGGAGGATTCATCCTCTGTAACGATGGTAGTGATTTTCTCTACGATGGTAGTGTTTTTCTCTTTCCGACGACTCTCCACTGTGGATTTATTATTCCTTGTCGATCGATTCATGACAGTTTGATGTGATCCAAATTTTCTCGTATTCAACTTCGACGAGTGAATGTGAGAAAGTTTGATTCTATGTTGACTCGTTAGCTCTGCTACGAGTTTCAACGCTTAACAGCTTAGGTTTGTTGAGCGAGTTTGACCGCTTTTCATTACTCGCTCTGAGCTCGTGCGCTTGAGCTTCTAGCTTGCCTCGTAGAGCTTCTCACTTTGTTCATCAGTCACAAATCAGCAGTAGTGATATAGTGGTCACAAATTATTTGGTTGATCGTGACCATTAAATTGGTTAATCCATGACTAGTAAACAATCTGTGACCAATAAAAAATATAAATTGTGATCAAGAAATAAAGTGTGACCTAAGAAATTTTTAATGTGGCCGATAATTTAATAATTTTTTACTGTGTAATAAGTTTAAGATTGATAATATTTGTAATTTGTGATCAATAAATAAATCATGACCCATAAATTTTTTGATTTATGACTGATGAACAAATTATGACCTATAAAATTTTTAAATTCTAATTGCAAAATAATTTATAACATGAAATTTTTTATTTCTGACTAACTGAATAATTAATTTGTGACCAAATTGTATAGATTTGTGACTTAAATAAATTTAATTAATAAAGTAGTTAATTAATTAATTAAATCATAAATAAATTTTAATAAAAATCTGATTTTTGAAATTTGAAACTTGTTTTCTTGATTTTGAAATGTGTGATACTTAAACTCTTAAATATGAAATTTTTCATTTATTATTTATTTATTTTTTTGCTCAGAGTTATTACATAATACGGAAAGATTAACTGGGCTCAAACTGTCGTAGGCTGAAGTCCAGGACTGCCTCTATCTACCAAATATGTCTTTGACGAATATTGGTGCCGGAACGGAGTCCAACAAAGACTAGACTCGTGGCAAGATGGAGTTTCGGGTACAAATTGCCCGATCCAGCCGGGTAAGAATTGGACTTATGTTTTCCAAGTGAAGGACCAAATTGGTACCTTCTACTACTTCCCTTCAAAAAATTTCCAACGGGCCAGTGGTGGATTCGGTCCACTACGAATCAACAATCGGATTGTTATTAAAGTGCCATTTCCCAAGCTCGAAGCAGAGTTTGATGATCTCATTGGTGACTGGTATCAACAAAGTTATAAATATAAGGTAATTCATGCTTAAACTTCTCACTAATATAGATGATTAAAATTACATAACAAAAATGCGCACATTTGCTAATGCTACAACTTTCAACAAAGTCGGATTGTGATTTTTCAACTTGAGTTAGTACAAAAATATGGAAAAGTGGATTTGTGCAGTGATATATGTAGCTGAGGCATCTTAACAGACCGATAGACTTGTCAGAAAGTTAGGCCTGACTCGTTTGACACCACTAAAAAGTAGAAGCAAGTTCACATATTAATTATCCAATTTTTTTTTCGCTTATTGACCCTCTGGGCCAAAATGATAGGATGTTAGGAAAGCTACATACCACATCCAACCTCGTCTGATGCTGATGAATGGGAAAGGCTCATTCTTGTACCCACTTGCAAAAGTCCATGAAAACTTCACCGTATCACAAAGTAAGAAGTTGGTATATGTATCTAGGCTTAGCGAATGATTGCAATACGTTTTTACTTATCGTAGATTTGATTCTGTGCATTTGCAGGGAAAACATACCTTTTTAGGGTTTCAAACATTGGCAATGCTTGGAGTGTGAATTTCAGGATTCAAAATCATAAAATGGTGATAGTTGAAGCGGAGGGATAATACACCAATCAGATCACAGTAGATTCTCTTGATATTCATGTGGGTCAGTCCTACTCTGTGCTTGTCACGGCAGATCAGAACCCAACTGATTATTATAAAGTGGCCAGTTCTAAATATGTTAAGTGGAAATTACACCACATGTCAAAATCTTGATTTTTACTTACACAAATGTCATCCTTTTTCTGACATTACAAATATGGAAAATTATGAAAGTTTTGGACTAATTTACCCCTCTGCATAAATGTAATACCTTACAGGTTTTGCATTAATTGTAGATTTCACTAGGCAGTGTTTGGAGAAGAAAAACAAAGAAAAAAAAGCGAGATGAAGGAAGAGAGCCAAACGTCGCCTCTCACCCAAAACAACGTCGAAGCTCTCTGCAATCGCCGACCCTCTCTCTGTCCTCTCTCTGCAGTCGCCGACCGCAATCACAGCCTTGGACGACGATCATCAACGTCGAAATCACTCCCAGTGGCCGTCGAATCGCCCGAAGCTGAGTCGAAATCACTCCCATTGTCACTCGAATCGCCCGAAGCTGAGCACAACATCGAGGCTGTCTTCTCCCTTGCGACTGCCAGAGAAACCAAACAAAGGCA
The DNA here is from genome assembly GCF_002742605.1 of Olea europaea var. sylvestris. Taxonomy (NCBI): domain Eukaryota; kingdom Viridiplantae; phylum Streptophyta; class Magnoliopsida; order Lamiales; family Oleaceae; genus Olea; species Olea europaea. Next base: position 21,084,687 of record NC_036238.1, read on the forward strand.
AAGGTAAATCCACCCATCTTCTGACTTCCCATTGTAATTTCAAGTTTTGTTCCTCTTTGTTGGCCAATAGTAGGATGCAGCCACATTTCTTTCATTATGCAATTGTTGAACAATTAGAAGGTGCAGATTGCTTTTTGAAATGCACATTTTATTTCCTTTGAAGAAGTAATTTTTTTTTCATTACTGAAAATTATCATTGAATCTGAATTCAATTGCTGGCGGCCTCATCTTGCAAGATGCCTTTTGACTTGTAATGTTATGCATACAAGTATTTTCTCTGTACAATTTCTTGCAGTTTTCCTAGCAAATTTTGTACCGTTCGTAGTGTTTATCATGATATAGCTGTCACTGTCTTCTTAAGCTCAGCATTAGTGTACTTTCTAGATATTTCACAGTTCATGATATTACTGTTGTCCTAAAAAGTGTGTGAATTGGTGAAGTTTTTGGAATGTCAGAGAAGCTTGTGCTTGGTAATCCTTATTTTTGTGTTTTCCTCCACTTGTATATGGCTCGAAGTCCATCCTAGTTGGATGGTAAGGATCGAACTCTAAGAATTACTCGTGCCATTCTTCAATTTAGTTGTTTAGTGTACTTAAACATTTCTGAGCTTTTGATTCCATGTGGATCGCGTCATGTGTTTTCAACCCAACTGTTTTTGAGATGCCCGGATTTTTCCTAATCCCTTTGACACCGTGAAACCTCACTAACTGAATGGTTATCTTCTAGGGTATTGTTTAACACAACACCTAGAACAGCCTGTTGAACCTTTTTTTTTTAGCCATTTCCTCCTGAAGCTCCAAACCTTCAGTTGTGTATCTGAAAACCCACCTTTTCCAAGTCATCTCAGCCATAAAATTAATGAACCGTGAAGTTCCTCATTTTATGCTACCATATTAGAAGTAAAAATTTAAAATTATAGTTGATAGATCCCGAAGTAGTCCTACATAATATTCCTCCATTTTGGATACCATATGATAGCAAGGCTCATTTGAATGTTTGTCTCGATTGTGGTGACCAAAGTAGATCCCTTGGGGGCGCAATATCACATGAATGGGAGATGTAGATAAGTGGAGAAAATAAATATATTGTCATGTGGAGTTACAATTTCGTCTCAGTAGGGTGGAGTTGTTTCTATTAGAAACTATGTCAGATACATGGATTTTCATTGAGATGTGTCGTTGTCTGTAATATTACCATCTAATGTTGATTCTTCTTCCGGTTGACACATTCGTTTTATCATATCACCTTCTGGTGGAAAAATTCAACATGCAATCAAAGTATTGACCTCCGTTTCAGTTTCTTTTTTCTTTAGATTGTGGTCTACTCCATGTAATTGCTTTAAAATCCTAATCTAACGATCTAGTTATAGTCAGTATGATTCTTATTGAGCGTACGACGATGTGTGTACTTCATATAGACATATCAATGTGTTGATTTTGGCGGAGTATAATTGTCACACCATGCAAAATGAAAATGGAAGCTGTGGATTAAAAAACTTTGTTCAGGATTATTTCAGACGTATGATTACCAGCATTGGGGATTGCAGGTTGATTTGAATTGCATCTTGCTGCCATATGCAGGTTGGAATTTCATAATCTGAAAATCGAAGAAGCATTGTGACAAAAACTACCATGTAACCGAGACTTTTAACATGCTTCCCACGCCCCATCCAGTTAATAAATTTTAGGGTAAGAGGCATTTGTAGTCTTTTATATTGAATTGTGAAGAGCAGTAGAGTTGGAAATACTTATTTAGTTTATCTTTCTCATCATTTGTCTGACCTACTTCTGCTATCTTTTTCTTTTTCCCCTCTTCTTTCTGGTAAGCTGTGATTGTGAACATGGTTCTCAAAGATCTCTGTTCACAGTTTATTCCAATTTTATATTTCCTTAGACTTAGACAAGATGAATTTTTTTAATATACTGTAATATAATGCCATAGGATACCGTTATATAACAGTAGAGTTTTAGGTGTGTTGCTGGGCATTAGGCACATGATAATGAGGTCTAATGTTTGTTAACTATTCTGCTTATCAATATCACGTTTCCATTATTTATATTCCAATCACCGAATGCTAAAGCTTGTATAATACACCGATCATTTTTAATCATTTGTTTACATGCATTATTGGGGCCCCAATCCATTCGAATACTTGCTTTAATATTATGTGGTAATAGTGATTAAGTTACGTCATTTTTATCTCAGCAATAACAAGTTCAATGCCTCCCACTGAACTGTCAATCATTTGTTTACATGCATTATTGGGGCCCCAATCCATTCAAATATTTGCTTTAATATTATGTGATAATAGTGATTAAGTTACGTAATTTTTATCTCAGCAATAACAAGTTCAATGCCTCCCACTGAACTGTCGTTCCCGACAGTAGAGCTCAGGTTTTCTCGACAGTTAGGCCAGCCTTCTTGCATGTTTGGACATCAACTATCGGTATAGACAGATCTCGACAGATCATCTGTCGGTACCGATGGTTGTAGTCAGTTTTTCTCGACAGTTGAGTGTGTCCATGCTTTAGTGTGTTTCATTAAACTACTACTTATGATACAATATCTTTAAGTTTATCCAGTAACCCGAGTGAGTTTTATGAATGCATCTTGCAGGACACAGGACTGATGGAGTTTGATTATTGTATTCCAGAGGAGGCAAGGTTGCGGGCCCACATTTCACAGAGGAGCAACTTGAAGTATGTGAAGACAGTGATGGACGTTTTCGATGACCGACAGCGCGACAAGTTTCGAAACTCCCCATTCGGGTATCTGGCCGAGGTTGCAGAGATTCAATTCTCTGCCCAGCTCATCCAGCAGCTCGTGTTCAGAACCATTCGCACTGACAAGGTTAACGAGCTCTGGTTCAATGTGCAAGGCAACATGATGAGATTCGGTCTAAGGAATACACCCTTGTGACGGGGTTAAGATGCGGTGTATTCTCGTAGGGTGATGAGTTCGATCGAGTGCTGAAGAGGAGAAGACTGAAGGAGAGGTACTTCAAATCCATGGAAAAGATATCGTTGGCACAACTCCAAACTACTATTGCCCGACCTTCGATGGCCCGAGCCGACCGCTACAAGCTAGGGCTCGTGCTAATAGTCTAAGGGTTTTCAATGCCCCTGATAATAACGTCGGAATTGATTTGCGTACACTATCTATTGTTGACGACCTAGATATATCTTTTTTGCCTACCCTTGGGGTAGAGTCGGCTATCGGCGTTTGCTGCACGGATTCCGGAGTTTCTGGGCAAAGAAATTTCTGAAGGCGAAGAGGAGGCAAGAGAAGGAGGTTACGTACACTATTCATGGATTTCCCATTGCCATGCAGGTACACAATGTTTTAAATACTAGCATATCATGCTTTATTTGTTTGCCGTCATGTAGCATCGTGCGTACCATCTCAGTTATTTTATTTATGTTTGTCTTGATGGAACAGGTTTGGGCGTACGAGGCAGTTCCCGAGATTGAGGAACGTTTTGGTTAAAGAGTTGGGGAACAAATGCCACAATTGCTTAGGTGGTCCGCACGAAAACAACCACAGCATCGTACGTACGATGTATTCTTCAAGAACGTGTGGGTATGGATACCACGTGTTACTTTTGTTATTCACGTTTTGTGTCATTCCTGAATCTTTTCGTTTCTAATGTATAACCGTACATTGCAGTTGCATGTGTATGCCACTCTTCGTCCCACCGACGCTGAGGCGGAACAGCAGTATTTCTCCACTCTCGTGCCGTACGATGATCCTCCGGTGCCTGTGCTGGATGAGATTGCCAGGAATGTTGTGGGGCCGCAGTTTAATGCATCACACGGAGGTAGTGGAAGTGGCGGCCAGTTGGTGAGGCAGGAATCCGATGACGGAGTCTCGAGCGGAGGAGGTGGTGAGGATGACACGTCTGGAGATGAAAGGTGCCAATGCCGAGGAGAGTGGTGAGGGCGCCAATGAGCGATCCAGCGTCGGTGCGGATACTTGTAGAGGGCAGACCGGTGTGTCTTCCACACCTCCAGCGACCCACGTATCTTCCCCAGTGCGAGGGCCGACGATGGAGACACGGCCAATTGGCACATCCGGATCAGGCGTCACCAAAGAGGAGGTGGAAGAGCTGTTGTTTGACCAAAGAATTCTCTTTGAAATGCGACTCCGCACCGTCAAGCTTGAAATCGAACAGCACGTGACATCCGAATGTAAAAAACTTCGAGTTTTCTTTGCTACCCTCATGGCCCCACCTGCTCCAACCCCCGTTCCAGCCGCAATGCCCGTCGATACCGAGGGTGGCGTTTCAGGTAGTATTCCGCAAGGTATGAATGTTCAATACATAAATCGTTTGGTTTATAATTTTCACCCATGTTCGACATGTAGCACATGCACCTGTAGCTCACATTTTTTTCCATACGACAATTGCGAGTTAGAAATACATGGAGGAGAAATGGAGCATTCCCCAGACGAGCGAGACTTGCGAGCAGATACAGGAACTGCACATGTACAAGGTACGTGGGTTATTTATGAGCACATTGAAACTTGTTATTTGACGGACTATGTATATTGTGGAAGTTGGGAAACCTAATGTATTCACACAGTTTTCATGTTCTCATCAACAGATGGAGAAGACATTGCGGCTCGCCCGGACAACGTACACGACCCACTGTCCGTAGCAACCGACGAACAGATAGGTACGCTGTCATGTGCTACGATTTTTCCCTACTATATTCGATGGCATCTACTTCCGTTCTGACTTCATGAAAATGCAATAACATATTCCTATGGTGTGATTGTGGTCTCCAATTAGGTGGAGGATAGATGGAGCCGATATTTGCCGTCCCGAATTTGAACGGTAACATGGGAATTATTTTTCTCATTTTCTTTCTTCCTGTGTGCTTCCATTATCTTCCAACTGCAAACGTCGAACACATATGCAGTTACAAATGTGTTGTAACGTCAGATGGAGGAGCCATGGAGCCCTCACGTGCGGCCCCGAGCAACGATGCCGACTTACAGGGTTGCGATGTTACGGATGGTGATGGTAAGTTCATTCTCTGCATCACTTATTGTATGTTACGTATGCTACGTGAAGGGCATTTATGGTCACTAACTCCCCCCTACTTTTGAATTCTCGTAGGCGATCTCGCTGAAATCCCTGTTCCCGCCAGTGTAGCCGAACCAGGACACGGAGTTCATACGACGAGTCGGCGCTCGGCACGGGTGCGACGTCCAGCTCCTGCGGCCAGGACTCCATATACAAGGGCGGCGAAGCGAACGAAGAAGTAAAAGGAGTGTGAACTGTGGGGACAGCACGACGGTGGTGTTGTAGTTGGTAATACCCTGTCAGCGATTTGGTGAAGGTGATGACAGATGTTAACATGTTGGATAAATAACTTTTGTTTGAATTCGTTTTACATTACATTTTCATTACTCTTGTGCACCGTGGTGATACGTGGACAGATTCCTCATATTTTATTTTGTTTGGCTGATCGGTAGTTGTAGTGTTTATGAATTGTGTATGCTATTTTACCTTTGTTGATTGTATCAATCAGGTTCGTTTTGTTGTTCGGTATATGTTTTTGTTGGACATATTGTGTGCGCTTTTTTTCTTTTGGAGGAGGGGAACATGCGTATGCAACATGTCAATTTCCCGAAATGCTTTGTAACTACTGTTTTCTTGATATTGTTGATATTCGATCCAATCTTATTATAGATGTAGTAATATACTTCGAGTCTTTAAGATTTTCTAATTTGTGTTACGCTTCTTACACCCGTGTTACTTACGTTAAATAGGGAATGTTATATTTCATAAATTTATGTAGTGGTATCTACTCTTCACTATAGCTTTAATCGGGGACGATATTATTATGATAAATTCTCAAACTAAGGCATTAAGGCACATACATGAGATGCAACGAGAAGATGAGTCGTTACAACTGTCAAGAGCATGACAACCACTGTAAAAAGTAATTCATAAATCAATGAAATGAGTAAAAATAATTATTTCGTTGTTCGTCTTCCATGTGTGTTGCGATGATGACCCGTACGTGTGAGGAACTATACCATTACAACCATGGCAAATTAAAAGTAACAATTTGATTGAGCAGTTTTTTGTTGCAGATATGCACATTTCCTTAATTGTGCACATGATTAAAGAGTGTTTAACATTGTACTAAGTATGGGGAAATGGGGGATAAAAGTACACTTCATTTATTCAACCATCACACCAATTGCATTTCAAATTTACTAGGAGAATGGATTTGGTGGTTGGGTAGATGGAGACCATAATTGTTTCCCCTTCAATTTGCTTATAAAAAGTGTGGGACTTCATTCTCACTTACAAACAAGTTCCTTCAAGACCATTGTCACCCATTCACCTTCTCACAGACACTTATCATTCCTTCAGTACTACTATACGTTCACGTAATGAGTTCTTCCACAGGAAGCAACGAACCGTTGAACATGAACGAGCCACTGCCAGTTCTTGGTTCATCTCCGCTTTTTCCAATTTATATTTCGTCAGATAAGGAGGAAGTTAACCCTAGTATTAGGAGGGGAGCCATTTCCCCTGTTCGTTTTCCCAACTTAGAAGTTGTTTCCAACGAGGGTGCGCAATCACCGAATGGAGTCCTCAATGAGGAGTTCGAGCTGGATGCCGGATACGAGGGGGATTCTGACGACGACGACGACTGGATGGCGTACGATCCCCCAAATGAGGTCATTATCATCTCTTCCGACGAGTCAGGTGAGGATAGCGGGGACCGTGGTTCAATTGTTGACGACGACTAATGTGAGACCCATGGAATGTAGTGAATAAGTACTGTATAGTAAGGTATTTTGTAGGGATGACCTTAGTTAAGACAATACCAAAAAGTCCACGTGAACATGTCTCTAAGATGCAATTCGTGTCATGTTTTTTGCGTTTTTCGGTCAAACTGTCGAGAATTACTGAGACTATCTGTCGGGGATGACATGTCAACTGTCGGACAGTAACAATAATATGTACAAAAATGGTTGTGTATTTTGCAGTATGTAAAACGGCTATTGTCAAAGGTGTGTATCATGGACTAACTTTAATCCATGATTTACGATGACGCAAATGATTGTACATTTCTTTGGGATTCAAGATTGCGGTTTGCACTACCTTTAATTTCGATTTAAGATGATGCTAATGATAGTAAATCTGTAGGGGGATAGGAGATTGCGTTTCGAAATGGGAAAAAATATACATGTACAGTATCAAACATTTTTCGTTCTCGTGTTTAGAGGTCACAACATGTATGTGTGACGCAGACCGTGGGTGCAGTGCAAGGTTTCGTCCACTGTCGAGAATAAGTAACACATCTATCGGGGCCGACATTTGAACTGGGCGGGATGTTTACTACGTGCTGGACAGACAGTGAAATTTTTATGTGCACAACAGGATGCGCAACATGCAAGAACATTAATGATCACAAACTGTAAATCGTAACTTCATAATGTTCGATGTAGTACGGAATAATTAACATACAACATCTATTAACCTGCAAATCTTTAAGGAGCATGTGATACACGGGGATTTGAACACGTGGTCCGATTATGACCAACTCTACCACAGCGGGTACATTTTCTGGTAGACCATGCATACTCATACCTAGAACGCTTACGGCGGGTTGGTGGTCTACCTGGAGAACGACGTACGAGTGGTGGGAAAATAGGAGTACATGTAATTAAGCTCGGAACAACCCAATCCACTTCCCTCGGAACAGGATATATAGTTTCGCTGTAGGCACCCTTCCAGTAGTCCGATGAATAATAACGGGAGCAAAGCTCGTACAATGTCTTCCCTCTAAAGCAAGCAGCACGACTTGCATGAACACATGGCATACGATTTAGTTGGAACTCACGACATGTGCAGGTTTCTTCGGACAAGTCAACTATGTTCGTGTCGTTGGATATTCCAACCTGCGTCAAGTTGTTTGTCAGGGCATGGGCTTGAAGCCTAGTTCCATTTTCGAAAGTCGTCCGTAGCTCGTTCTCCATCCTTGGTGTCAATAAGGTACTGCATTCTTCCGCATTTGCTCGACGTTTGTAAAACCACTTCTGCATAATACTCCGAATGTGTTCAACCAAGCAGGTTATCGGTAACGACCGGGCTTCTCTCAACATCGAGTTCAACGACTCTGCATTGTTGTTTATTATAATATTGTAACGGTGTCCAATAAATAGTGCTCTGGACCAAAATGAATATCCCGCTCGCTCTAAGTACCCGTGCGCTCTTTCGCTCACTCTACGAATCTGTCCCATGAGTCGTTCGAAGTCCTCGACCCGAAAAGTTGTAGCAACTCATTTGAATATAAATAATAGGCTTGCGTTGTTATATCGCTGTATTAGGTTCTTTTCCATATGCCATATACAACAACCATGCTGAGACAACGGAAACAACTGAGAAATAGCTTTCTGAATACTCTTTTTCCTGTCTGAAACAAACACGAGTTCTTCGGAATCCCCTATAAGGTCTTTCAAGTTCGACAAAAACTACTTCCACGATTTATTGGTTTCAGCATCCACGATCCCCCATGCCAATGGATAAATCTATTTGTTACCATCTTGGGCAGTTGCCACTAGGAGTGTACCTTTATATGGACATTTCAAGTGACTGCCGTCAACACAAATAACGGGTCTCAAGTACTGCATGTATCCACGAATGCTTGCACCAAAAGCTACGAAGAAGTAACGAAACCTATTACAACAATCAACTTCGATGTGGGTAACGGTCCCCGGGTTACTTTCTCCTACGACGTGACAGTACGAAGATAATTTCTGAAAACTGTCCCTTGGTGTACCATGTAGCATATTTAAGGCATGGAGCGTCCCCCTACGTGCTTTGCTATAACTAATTTTCACACCAAACTCACGTTCCATATCATGTGCAATATGAGTAGGCGGATATGATCGGTATGGAGTATCCAATTTTCCCAAAATGTACTCCGCAATTACAGCACTAGTGGCATGCCGATGTGCGTTACGACGAAAATCAAGGGAACATGTGTGAACTGCAACGAACTTACGGATCATGAAGATTGCAGATTGCTTGACAGTAGAAGCATGTAGCATCCACATGCAATTATCATCCACACGGACAACTGTTAACATTTTCAAGCTTGACCTGCTTACCCGGAATTGGAACTTCTCTTGCAAAGCAAGTACATGAAGCTTCGAGTACAACTGTTTCTTGGTAAAGAATATTTGCTTCTCGGCGAGAACCGATGTATTTGCAGCTGTAATCCACTCATCTATGCACGAACGTCTGGAATTTGATGACATTGTCTCGTCTATTTCAGCAATAATAGCACGATCTGTACCATGTAATGGGTTCTCTAAGTGTTCGGCGGATGCTGCAGCCTCTATACGCTCAGTTGGAGGTTCGGGTCGTTCGGTTTGCGACACATTGTGCTGATGATTCATCTCGTCATGTTGTACATTCGTTGGACATTCCGTTAGGCCGAACAAACTCCCTTCACAGTTTGCATCTGTTGCCATACCAACAATTGGGAGCTCGGATACCAAATATGTGATGCAGAGTGCAATTTCCTTATGAACAGATATGTACCACTGTAGATCCTCATCGTCGCGTATCTCTGCCGGAGGTAGATTCAAGTTCGGGACTTTGAACTTCAATTCGATTGCATTGCGGGATTCAACGATACCAAGTTTCTCCTTCAATCGTAACAGAAGTTTTGCTACGGTAATACTTCTCGACACTAAAATGGAAGTGGTTTTGTCCCCTCTCCACTTCCATTCATCATTTGAGTGAACGAAATTTCCTCCATGCGACACGATGAATCTGAAATCATGACTCATACCTGAAATGTTAGGATTGCAAAAGTGAGAATTCTGCAGATTCATATGTCGACATTTCATAACATCAAATTGACACACGAAAATACTTACATCCATGTACTACCAAAGATATAAAAGATGATCAGTTTTCAGGTGTCGAAATCGACAATTACATTTTCAATCCCGACAGTCAGTAAATGTCGAGCTCGACAGTTAAAATATCTAACCCGACAGTTTTCAAGATACTGCTCGACAGTTCTACTGCCATAACTTTCGAGAAAGATAAATTCCATGTGCTTCACTGTTTGACGAATTTATTGAAAACGGTAAAGGCCATAATAAATTCTGAACTACAATATCACCGTATCTTTTTAGAAATGAACAAGATATCACTTAATGCTTCATTAAATGTTGAATTATATATAGAATACTTCACATTTTCTATATAATATTGGTATAATTTTTCTTTCTAAAATATACCAAAAATTAAACACATCAATGAATAAAAGATTGAAAATGGTCATTTAAATATGATCATGTTGTATTGAACATTTAAAGTAGTCAAAAAAAAAATCTTATTATACAATATAATATCATATCTTCAATATTAAATTTAAAGCAAAAATAAATTAATCACATCATAACATTAATTGCATTCAAATCAAGCATTTATTGCTCCAAAAAGGTGTTAAAGGGTAAAGTGGACATTTTGTAGGGAAAAATTGACATTCTTGGAAGAAATTGGTGAATGTCCAATTTTTTTTTTGCATTTTCAATTTTAGTGACATTTGTGTAAATTCCCCATATGTTAATATGATCAATCGTACATCTATTTCTGCTGTTGGGATCTTATATTATGAAAACTCAAACAAGCCTGCTAATGGGCCGCTACCAATTGGGCCTGATCCATTTGGTCTTTCTTTCTCTATTAATCAAGCTAAATCAATCAGGCAATGAATCATGATTAACATCAGGTAAAATAAACGGGTGGCCACCAAATTTTTCTGCTAAACTTTATTTCACTTCAAATTAATCATTACAGTTAAATTTTGGTTCAATTCGATCATTTCACCTCTGACTATGTTCAATATTTAACTTTTTCTACAAGTCAAACTAATTAATATGGATGAAATAATACGATTGTGACAAAGATTAATTTAATGATCAGCTTGTAACAAAATGCATTTTATAAATTAATATAGAATTGAGTTAAAAGTTCAGTGTCCATTCGTGTTTTTTACTCGATTTAGATCTTCCATTCGTTGAGATAATTATATTTGTGGCACATTGTGTATCTTCAACGTGATAGACTGAGCAATTGACAATATTTGATATACTTGACTAGGTGGAACTTGACGATAGGAGCAGCAAGGCTGAACCCACAAGGGACGTTCAATGTATGGAACATGACGCCATCAGAGACATCTATTCTTCGTGGATCATTTGCTAAAATAGATGGATATTCCCATTTCACTATCAACAATGTGTCATATAATACTCCAACTACTCCATTAAAATTGGCTGATTACTATGGGTCCAATGTTTACCAACTCGATATCTTTCCTATTTACTCTAGCCTTAAAGCGCTCGTTCGTGGAACATTTGTCGTAACGGGGACCCACAAGAACTGGTTGGAGATTATATTCAAGAATGATTTGGATTCAATGGACTCTTGGCATTAGGACGGATTTGGATTCTTTGTTGCTGGGTAAAGTATTAGCAACACACTACATAACTTAAGGCCACTTTTAACCCTTATATATGAAAATCAATTTGGTCCGACCAGATAAATAAAGATCCGGTCCAAAAGCGGATCACTTCTTTATTTTAGTTCAATACATGATAAACACGTCGTTAAGGTTTACTTTTATTTATTTTTAATTTTTTTTGTAGGTATGGAATAGGACAGTGGACACCGGCATTGCATTCTACATACAACGTTTATGATCCAGTTGTGCGCTTTTTTGTTCAGGTGAATTACTCTAAAATGTTTCTTCTATAAATATCTATTCATAGCTGAATTCCTTTTTTAGTACTTTCATGTCTCGATTAAATTCCGTTTATGATTCTTAGCATCAATTAACAGGCGTATCCAGGAGGATGGAGTGCAGTTTATGTCTACCTAGACAACCCTGGATTGTGGAATTTAAGGTCACAAAACCTAAAACATTGGTATTTAGGACAAGAACTCTACCTTAGAGTTTATGATCCTGATCCCAACCCAGCTAAAGAGAGACCACCCCCACAAAATCTCTTGTTTTGTGGTCTGTTTCTTTCACATTGTTGGGCTTTTTTTTTTTGGTAAGTGATGCCCAAATCTCCTAGGCTATGATGAAAAATCGAGGCATGTTTAACTTCATAGGCTATAAGCCCAGATCCACATCACAATTGAAGTAGCCCAATTATGTTGGGTATTTAGAGGTAATCAGTCCATTGAGCTAGGTGCTCAATACCCAACTTGGAGGTAATTTGAAAATCACAAGAAAGATAGATAATTATAATTGATATCTTTTTCAACCAATTTATCTCGTCTTGGTTGAGCTCTATCTTTTAGTTAACTTAATCTTGCAATTTTGATTCAACCTAATCTTGCAAGATTTTTGGGAAATCCATTCTTCCCTATGAGCTTATAAATTGGAGTCTTTCCTCTTCATTTGACTCACCCCAAAAACAGGGGAAAAACTCTTCTTGTTTAGTGCAAAAACAAATCCTCCTCTGCCTTCTTTGTGAATCTGTCTTTGTGATTAATAATAGCTTCAAATTGGAGATACCTTGATAGTGTGGATCAAGTTTCTTAACCTAATCTAGAAGGGGAAAATCGTTCTTCAATTTTATGTTTTTGGTTCTTGATTTTCTCTACTTCATTATTTGCAAATCCTTCATTAATTGATTCTTTTGTTTAATTTGTAGGTGGGTTCGCTCAACACACATCTATCCATATTTTATCTAATTTTGTCCTTTTGGACCAATCAGATATTATTTTTTTACTCTTATATTAATGGGTTCCTGTAATGTCATACAGGGAGGTGACGGCACTACCTCCTCCTCCACCCACCCCAAAGCCGTTTTCAGGTCCAACTCCACCAGCTCCACCATCGGCTACCGTTAAGAAGTCTCAGATAGGCAGCTGGTAATAAATAAGTTTGAACAATCAAGAAACCTTTAAAAGCCATCTAATCTATCATACCAAAAATTTCACTTATGCATTAATAGGCGAATAAACAATGTGATCAAGAAAGTTATTAATCTTCTTTTATAGTATTGCTCAGTTTTGTCTAAATTTCTTATTGAACAGCGTTTCTCCAAATTTCTTTTTCATTTACACATTGACAATATTCTTCTGTTTTTCCGTATTGGCATGATCATATGGATTCTTACACTTTTCTAAGCTGACTGTACTCATGTTTTTGTGTAGTATCCAATAGAAATCTTTTCATTTCAGTAGATTCTTTGGAGGTTTATAAGAATTGTAGTTTTAAAAGTAAGGATTTCTTGTTACATTTTACCTTACTAATTTTCAGTGATTGTGAATTAAGTTAATGGTTATTATTAAAACATTAAACGACCATCAAACCTTATTGTTATTTACAAAATTGCATTGAAGATCAATTATATATATTTGGACATATGAGTGCTCAATCTAAATTTTTCAACATTTAACTACTCAACTTTTAAGTTTGTACCACCTAAACTAAGTGGAAAGATTTACTTTACGTTGATTCCCTATGTTCTTCAATCTCTAAAAACTTTTGCTTCCTTCAATCTCTAAAAACTTTTGCTTCAAAATTAAGGAGCGCAAATTGCATGGTTCATCCTAATCTTTAACTCTTGTAGTATCTTTGTGCCTAACCGTTTCTAGACATTTTTACTCTCAACCCTTTATTTATTGACGATTTCATCGCTATTAATGATTAACCCGTTGTATTTAATGAAGAGATAATTTTGCCCTCTAATTCAAACAGGGATGATTCCATTTTTGTAAAATTCCTTATCTTTCTCTAACAAGTCTCAATGTTATCATAGAAATGATTACAATCTTGATTTAATTTCTCATATATAATTCACAGTGATTATTGTTTTGAGTAGATAATTCCAAGATTTACCAAACTTGATCATGTTTCCGATAACGCCCTTTGGTTTCGAGAAGATTCGTAGCTTATCAAACTATAACATATTCTTATTCTTTTTTCATCAACTTAAATTATGTTCTTGAGACTAAGATATTGTCGACCAAGCAATTAACGTGACTCGAACGTTAGGTGCAATCAACTATTTGCATCCAATGGTATCTCAGTGTCTTTTTATTGTTCAACCACTGCTAAACACATGCACATAAGGACAATGGCAGCACAAACACAGCTCATAAGTCATAACTAATGACAAAATACCATAATGTAAGGATCAGTGTTGGGTGCAAAAATCTTGATTTCCCTTAGAATATAATGGATGTCATCGCCTAACAGCTGCAGGCACAAGGTCATTTCAAAATCTTTGATAATTTCACAAATTACACAATGTTAACAAGCAATCAGACTTTAAAATAATGTTAAAGATTTTTTTTTTCCTATTTTCCTTTCTATGGAACCTAGCATTGGAAAACAAATCTTACTTAAACCCGAGTTAGAAATCCTCGTTACTAATGAAATTCATATAATCATATAATTGATAAGAATAACGTTTGCACATGCTAGAGGAGACTTGCAAGAGGGGAGAAAACCAGATCAAATAGTGGAATAAAATAAAGTTAAGAAGAGGGAGTGGACCATGTCAAGGAAAGAACAAAATTCAGCCAAATACTATAAATTTACAAATATTGAATTCAGCAAAAAATTATTGGATGAACGCGGAGGGGATGTTAATTCATATGCCAACTGCAGTTACTTCCTGGCATTCTATTTTAAATTCGTTTGTGTGTGTGCGCGCGCTTGTGAGAGAGAGAGAGAGAGAGAGAGAGTGTGTTTCTTGTAACTCAGATAATGAAACCACAAGACTTTTGGTGGTGAATGTTGGTGACAACTCTATTCCAACCTCTCCCCCATCCCACTCCAAAAATAATAATAATAAAAATAATGAATATGAATATATTTAAAAGACAAATTGCAGAACAAAATTCAGAGAATTGCAAGTTTCCATTAAATTGTGAAAAAAATACTTGATCAAAAGAATCAATGAATTTCTCAAAATGAAAGCTAAAACAATGGTGATATTTCAGCTCGAGTCGTATGGCGTCTGGGTAACTCCCGCAACGAGCAAAGTGCTAACTTTCTTTCTTTCTTTCTTTTCATTTTTCTTTTGAATAAAAATGCTAACTTTCATTTGTATATATCAATGAATGTATAAAAAAAATTTCAAACCTTTTTCAATAATGACAGTCAACGAATGTTGGAAGAGTGTACAAAGCAAGGCCTCCTTCTTTTTGTTGTTGTTGCTGCTTCTTTGAGTTAAATGCAAATGTACGACTAGGATCATCTTCTGGGGCTGGAAGGTTGAGATCCAAAGACAAACCATTTCTTGGCTTCTTTGATAATTTATCAGAATCTTGATTGTCGAATAAAGCTGGAGTAGGTGAACTCAATGACAACGTTGTATTTGTTGCAACTGGCCCTCCTCGGTGTCGTCTCATGTGGCCTCCCAAGGCCTGTCCAGACATGAACTCCGCCCCGCAATAGGAGCACTCGTGAACCTTCCTTGAAGAGGAAGACTTATTTGTGGGATGGGTCAATTGAAGAGATAGAGAAGAAGACAGACTATTTTTTTGTCTGAAAGATACATTATCAAGATTTTGATCTTCATCAGACAAAACGAAGGTTGTGTTTCTGGGCTTATTGTGGCTTGCCCTATGGCCTCCAAGTGCTTGAAATGAAGAAAACGTTCGGTTACACGTCTTGCATTGAAAGACACATGTGCCTGCTTCTATGTACTTTTTGCTATTGAATTTGAAATCTTGATCATCATCATCTTTGTTAGATGAAAAATGATGACCTTGAGCCAAGAGAATTAGGCATTTGGCGGTGTCCTCCTCTTCCGTGGTGGTGCTCTCGGCCGAAGAGCTCGAATTATGGTGGTTACCATGATCTTTGCTTGATGGATCATGTGTAGTGATGGGGATTGAAATTGGAGATTGAGGCCTCTGTCTTTTTGTTCTCTTGCCCTTTACAAGGTGGGAGAGTTCTCTAGGCGCCATATCGAATTCGTTCTGACCCTCCATGTCGCGCTACCGCCGCAACCACCGTGAAACACGAAATTTGTTGAGAGAGAGAGGTGGAGATTGAAGGAAGCTTATGAGGAGTGTGGGGTGATTATTGTAGATATAGCTAGTGAATGATAGAGGTTTGGAAGTCAATAGGCTTCTTCCAGTATATAAATAATTATTCTTATAATTTTTTGTAAAAATAAGCCAATTTTTTAGCCTCATGAAACACACACAAAATGTAGCAACATTGTATTGTAACTCATAAGTTGTAACTGAAATGCGTGTGCAGAATTGAAGGAGGGTAGCGTAGGTGGGGTTAAAGAATTGTAAAGACAGGTCAGGTTGTTTATTTAAAGACCGTTTCTCACTCTGTTCCCCCTACTTAGCCAACTCACTTTAATAACATTTGTTTAATTCAGGCGAAAGGTTAAATATATTTACAACATAAATAAACCTCCCAAATAACTCCGGAAAATCTATTGATCAATCCAAGCTCAAATACACAATGTAAGTATAAATATTTCAGTTTTACAGTCTGTTTGGTTTGGATTATGATCTGATTTTAATCTAAGCCAAAGTAAAAAAAAAATCAATATTAATCACATCTTTTATGAGTCCCATAATTTTTCAACCACATATTTCAAAATTTTCTATCACAGTTTACTAAAAAATCTAATTTTAATACTTACCAAATACCCTCTTAAATTACTTCTTTTAACAATGTTAACTTAATAGAGTCTAATAATCAATTCGATCTGATTAAGACTCAAATAGATACATTAATTTCAATATTGACTTGTTCAAATGAGTCGCCATTTTGCAGACATGCTAAACGGCAAATCTGCCATTTAATAAGTACAAAGCATATATTAACCAACATAAAAAAATATTTGGGTTACTCTCTTTAACATTTTTAAGATGAAACTTCAAATCTTAATACACGAATGACGTGTTTTCTACTATATATTTGGCAATTTAATTATATTATTTTCACATTTTTATCGTGATCGATCCACTTAGAAACAAGCCATAAGTAACTAAATTGAAGTATTATTATTACATTGCATGTGGTGATGCTAAAAACACCTAAAAATATTGTCGTTGTTTCTTAAAGAAAAAAAGGACGCATTGCTTATTTTTTCATGACGTTTTCAAATTTGAATCCCCTGTTTTTTTGTTTACTAGTCTTCGTCTCGTGCGTTGCACGAATTTTGTATTTATTTTGGTTTTATTAGCGTAGAATTTATAGATTGTACAAAAAATATTTGAAAATAAGACATATTTGTTTGATTCTCATTTTTTGGTCAACTGTATATTTTATGTCATGATAATTTATTTTTATTCTTATAAATATGTATAATGAATGTTGTGATTGTATATATGTCGACGATAATTTATTTTTAATTATTTGTTGTATTTTTTTGTTTAATGTAGATGAAGATTTTTTTTTATCTGATATTGCAAATAAGTTGTAAATTGAATTTCGCAAAGTGCTTTTCTTTAGCAACGTCGATTCGAGAGGCTATACTTGTAGCTCAAAAATAACCCATGCAGTTATAAATTGAAAGAAAATATCCACATAGAAAAACATTTAAATAACAAACTCAGGTTCGCACGTAAAATAACTTGAAGTGGCACTTACTAGATGACCAACTCCCTTGTTGGTGTAAGAATTAGAATCCTAATAGCAGATATATTCTTCGGACAATACAACAGTCACTTCATGGTTGGTATGACAAAAAAATTTGAAAAAAAATTTAAATAAATTTTATTCGAAAGAGAAAAGAATAAAAAAGAAATTTAAATAAATTTATAAAAAAACCAATTATTTATAAAGTAAATTTTTCAATTTTAATTAAATAATATTTATATATTCTTCATTTAATTTTCATAACTTTATTTTATTTTTTACTTCTAAATAATTTTAAACGAATTTTTTTTACTTATATAAGTAATTTTTACATATATTAGAAATATTTTTTGTTAATATGTTTATTTTTAATTTTTTTTTTTTTTACTAGAAGTAATTTTTGAAAAATTAAGTTTCATTTGGAAGAGAAAAGAATTAAAAAGAAAAAAATAATTGGTTTTTTTTTAAGAAAAAAACGTATTTGTTAACACATACGTTTAATCACAGTTTAACTATTTTCGATATTTATTTAGATCATTTGATATCTCTACGATATAGTTCTCAAAATGAGTTTCGAGAGAATATAAAACATTTATCAATTCGACTATCGTACAATCGTTGATGAATTTTTAAAGTTAACTTGTTATCAAAAATTTCGAAATAGTAATAAAATAATTGATTTTTTAAAGAAAAAACGACTTATGCGTATTTTTTAACACATACGTTTAATGTCCGTTTAACTATTTTTGATATCTATTTAGATCATTCGATATCTGTACGATATAGTTCTCAAAATGAGTTTCGAGAGAATGTAAAATATTTATCAATTCGACTATCGTACAATTGGCGATAAATTTTTAAAGTTAGCTTGTTATCGAAAATTTCTAAATATAGTTTGAAAATGCCTACTTGGACGTCCCATAACATTTGCTATGATTGACCGTTTCACGCATCATTAACGACATGCAATACTATGTCACGAGTACTTCAAAACGATATTAAGAATGTAATATTTCGATTTCGTTTGATATCCCGTAATGAGCCTGAAAATGAACACAAAAATATAAGTAAAAAAAAATAAAAATTCATGCTCTCCGTGCACGGAGTATTCCTAAATTTTTTTTTTCTTTCGTGCATGGAGACAGTGTCTCCGTGCACGGAGAGATTACTTTTTTTTTGTAGTTTTACGTTATAATTTTTTTTCAATTTAAAATTCTTTTTAATTCTTTTCTTTTCAAATTTTTTACTTACATATATATAAGTGATTTTTTTCATTAATAATCAATATTTTTTAATAGTTTGAGATAAAATTTAATTTTCTAGCAATAATTCAATACATAAAATGATGAAAAAAATATATTCACTTCGTGCATGGAGAAAATTTTTTCGTCATACCACATAATTTTTTTGAGTAAAATGATGCATTGAGAAAATTGTTGTGAAAAAAGAATAAATAGTAATAAAATAATTGATTTTTTTAAGAAAAATGACGTATACGCATTTTTAACACATACCACATAATGTTTTTTGAGCAAAATGATGCATTGAGAAAATTGTTGCTAAAAAAGAATAAATAGTAATAAAATAATTGATTTTTTAAAAAAAAATGACGTATACGCATTTTTAACACATACATTTAATCTCCGTTTAACTATTTTCGATATTTATTTAGATCATCTGATATTTCTACGATATAATTCTCAAAATGAGTTTCGAGAGAATGTAAAACATTTATCGATTCGACTATCGTACAATCGTCGACGAATTTTTAAAGTTAGTTTGTTATCATTTCAAAATAGTAATAAAATAATTGAATTTTTTAAGAAAAACGACTTATGCGTATTTTTTAGCACATACGTTTAATGTCCATTTAACTATTTTTGATATCTATCTAAATCATTCGATATCTCTACGATATAGTTCTCAAAATGAGTTTTGAAAGAATGTAAAACATTTATCGATTCGACTATTGTACAATCGTCGATAATTTTTTAAAGTTAGCTTGTTATCGAAAATTTCGAAATATAGTTTGAAAATGCCTACTTTGACATCCCATAACATTTGCTATGATTGACCATTTCACGCACCGTTAACGACGTGCAATACTATGCCGCAAGTACTTCAAAACGATATTAAAAATGTAATATTTCGATTTCGTTTGATATCTCATAATGAACTTGAAAATGAATACAAAAACATAAGTTAAAAAAAAAGATTACTTTTTTTTTTTTTTGCTACGTAGTTTTAGTTATAATTTTTTTTTTTTCAATTTATAATTCTCTTTAATTCTTTTCTCTTCAAATTTTTTACTTACAAGTAATATGTTGTAAAAAAAATTTCTGTAGCATATTATCTCTATCTTTTTTTTTTAATATAAAAGTGATATTTTTCTTATATCCCTATTATATATATATATATCGGAGTGGGGAGGAATGAAAATTGCATATTGTAGTAAATTTGGAGGTAGTGTACAATAAAATAAAATATATATCAAGCAAACGGCGTCGTTTTTAGCCCCCAAATTGAAAAAAAACAAAACAAAACAAAAATCTACATTAAAGATGGATTAAAATACTGTTGCTTTCTACAGTGCCCTCACATTCCCTTTTTTTATATAGTAGGGAAATGCGATAGCCTCAGCCTTTATTTCTACTATTGAGATTAACTTTTCACTAATAAGCTTTTTTTATTTAAATAAATTTCATAATTAAAAATTATCTCTACATCTCTTTATTTTCCATATTTATTCCGAAGGCACTTGTTCCATTAATCGGGAAGTAATTAAAGAACGAGTGAAGGAGAAAAACTCAAAAACTCGAAAATAAAAATGCGATAAAAAAGGTGGGAGCATAAGTTTGACAATAAACAAAGGTTCATGACCATATTTATGTTTATTAATTGGAGTGCATTGCTTGTAATCACAGGCATTGTAAGCTTCCTCCCGCACGTCTCATGCCCTTTTTCATCGAATGGTGCTTATTCGATGAGACTTTCTGTTCCCATGAGAAGTCATTCAACTCCCCATTTACGAAAATGGAGAAAGGATTAGTATCTTGATGGCTACACTGATGTTGACTAAGTAAGTGACTTCGATGGGCACAAATAGCCATCTGATTATACTCTCTTGCTTCGTGATGGCACTTATCTTTGAGTGGCATAAACCAAGCTTGTGAGTAATTCTATTTGTACATTTCATGGTGTACATAACAGATTACACCCCCTCATATGGAGGGTCTACTAATATTTTATTGTATGTGGGCCCCCTTTCATGTGAGGGGGATGTAATGTTGTGTATACATCATTGTGTACACATAGTATTGTCCTAGTTGTACAACCAATTGGAGCATAAATCACATGGGAGGGACAATATAGTATAGAATATGTACACACAGCATTGTCCTAGTTGTACAACCAACTGGAGCATAAATCACACGAGAG
Source organism: Olea europaea var. sylvestris (assembly GCF_002742605.1). Taxonomy (NCBI): domain Eukaryota; kingdom Viridiplantae; phylum Streptophyta; class Magnoliopsida; order Lamiales; family Oleaceae; genus Olea; species Olea europaea. The sequence continues at coordinate 21,105,752 of NC_036238.1, forward strand.
GGACAATATAGTATAGAATACTACCTAGTCGTTCCGTATGACATATAAGCCTTGGAGCTATAGGATAAGAATGATATCTCTTGTATAATAGGTGGGTAGCTATCCTATGTCGAAGTGTACAGAAAGAATAAATAAAAAAAGAAAAAAAAAAGATTCCAATCAGAACACTTTTATGCTGTAAATTGTAAATAAAGACTCAAACTAACTATTAAATTAATGCTTACAAAATTGATTACATTGTAATAAAACTGTTAATATTTGTGGGCTGCCTCACTTTTTCTTTCTGGCCCAAACGGATTTAAGCAGGCCTTGATTCATTATTAATTCCGGGTTCTAAAAGCGTGTTTGTTTAGAAGAAACGTGAATGCCTCTTTAATGGGTGCAGATCAGTCGTCCACGTGGCTATATATTGGCCCTTGATTTGTAACGTTTGGCTGTTCAAATACTTAACTTGGTTTTGACCCTCATTCTGGTCACGAGACTTTGTGCCCTTTCGCCTGTTTTCTCCTTTTCTCTCTGAGTGAAAGATTAGGATTTCTGATTTTACTGTAAATCCAAAATATTCTTGGTGTTTTTCTCAATCTGATTTCTTGAGTGTAAATAATCCAAAAGTTTTCCATACTTGAGTGTAAACCTATGTCTTTGTTCATTGCAAATCATTTTAAATTGTCTAGTGAAAACTCACCTAAGACTGATGATGAATTCATAAGAATGGAAAAGATACTTTATGCAAATAATGTAGGATCTATAATGTACCTTATGTTGTGTACAATACCTGACTTAGCTCATGTCATTAGTACTTTGAGTAGGTTTATGTCCAACCCTGGTGAAACACATTGTTTAGCCATGAAATAGATGCTAAGGTATTTAAAAGGTACTTTAGAATTAAGTCTGATGTTTAAAAGAATAGTTGCATTATCCTCTACTGAAACTGAATACATTGTTGTATGTAATGTTGTAAAAGAAAGTGTCTGGCTTAGAGGTTTATTAAATGAAATAGGTTTTGAAAATAATTCTATTAGGATTTATACCGATAACCAGAGTGTCATTCATTTGAGTAAAAATCATGTCTATCATAACAAAACCAAACATGTAGATATAAAGTTTCATTTTGTGAGAAATATAGCAGAAAAATGTATGATTAATCTGATGAAAATTCCTACAAAATTTAATCCTGCAGACTTAGGAACTAAGGTATTACCTTTAAATAAATTTTTAAACTGCTTGAGAATTCTGAACATTACTTTAAGGAAGTAATAATCAGAACTTCAAGTGATTTGTGTTGAAGAGATTTGAACTAATATTTTTTCTTTTCTGCAGGTAATTAGAGCAAATGATCCAAGAAGTGATATAGACTTCTAGATCCACTAGTAAAGATCAAGAAATAGATCGGCAAGGTAGAGATTGTTATTATTTGTGGGCTGCCTCACTATTTCTTTCTGGTCCAAACGGATTTAAGCAGGCCTTGATCCATTATTAATTCCAGGTTCTAAAAGCGTGTCTGTTTAGAAGAAACGTGAATGCCTCTTTAATGGGTGCAGATCAATCGTCCACTCTTGACCCTTGGTTTGTGACGTTTGACTGTTTAGATACTTAACTTGGTTTCAACCCTCATTCTGGTCATGAGACTTTGTGCCCTTTAGCTTGTTTTCTCCTTTTATCTCTGAGTGAAAGATTAGGGTTTCAGATTTTACTATAAATCCAAAATATTCTTGGTATTGTTCTTAATCTGATTTCTTAGTGATGGAGTGTGATGTTATTGTATAGTCTATTAGTGATTGAGAGGTATTTTTGTTGTTCTATGTAAAAGAGGCAAAAGGAAACTCGAAGAAACCTTTGATTTCTTCGTACATTTATACTATTCTTGATTGATACTTAGTGGATCTTGAGTTATATCACCTTTTGGTGATGCTCAACGGATGATTAGGTTGAAAGACTGAACATTCAGGCTTTTTTAGGGCGAAACATATCTTTGTGTTCGAATTTTTATTGTTCTGTAAATTTAATTTTTCGGCTCAAATGACCGATCCTATTTCGATTCTTAGTGATTCGACTTAACAAAATCATCTAGTTTGGGTAAGCTATATAATTTGTTAGATATCCTAAACATGCATTAAACTATTAATCATCCATCTGTAATTAATAAATTCTCATTAATCATACATCAAATATATATTGACAGTTCATGTGCCGTTGACCCACTCATTTATCAATGATTAGTGTATAAGATACTTTTCTATCCATTAACCCTGATTCAATAATACTCTAACATAATTTACGTATTTTCTTAATCAATTTATGGTTTAACAATTCAAATGATAAAAGAATGCTATGGATTACTGACATATTAAAAATTGACAGTATTTTACTTCAACTGCTACTGATTTTAACTAAAGACTCCATTTGTAAATCCGGAGGTTGTGATCATTTTACCTTCCTCCTCACACTTGTGAGAGTTAACTTTATAATTCCCTTTATAGAAATTTTATTTATATATTTTAAAATAGTTTATGCGTGATTGAGTAGAAGATTTGGCAGTGATCCCTACCTGAATAATAATATAGAGGAATTGAGTAAGATACAAAATAAAAGGAATCAAACATATAATCATTAATAATATAAATAAAATAACAACAAATGAAAATAGAATTTTCATAAACTCAAGACTTGATTTATCAAAGCTTTCCTGAGGTGAAATTTTCTATCTCGATTTGACTCAAAACAACTCAAATGAGATTTATTTAATCCATACCATCACTAGAAATTAGTACAATAAATTTGAAGTCAACTACATGAATCTTTATTCACCATTAAAAACCATATAAAATCGAAACCAAAAAAAAAAATAATAATAATGTAATCATCAATCAAGAACATCTCGTCATTCATGCACTTCAAATTTTGAGAACATGCAAGCAATTTTAGTGGATGTTCAGAGGGAAGTCAAATTGGGTGTTTAAGTTGTAGAATTATTGAAGTGTGATTGTGTGTCGCACGTAAGGGGGAAATGCCTGTTTTAGGGCAAGCAAGCAAGCAAGGAATCACTTCACTTAATCAACCATCAAACATGGCCTTGTTCTTTCCCACTTCTCCACAAAGACAATCTTTAATTTAGATATATTCAATAGCTTAACAGCCACCCCTTGTAATATAATAAAGGATAGGATAGGATACAGTAACTTATCAGCAACTCAAGCTGTCATGTTTGCTGCAACTAAGCAAGCTATAATATAATATAGGATACAGAATGTGCAACAGAATCCATATGATCAATTATCGCTTTCCAAGTCAACTATTGCACTGCTTAAACTAAGCTCTTGTTTCGGATAAATGAATGAACATAGGAAAATATTATTATGATAAATAAGAAATAAAATAATTTCCGTATCAAAATTCTCCCAACTAAAGATTGGCACCACCAGATCCTACTATATAGAATATGCTCACAATCTCTTTAAAAGACAAATAGCGAGGAAAAGTGAAAGTGATTTCATAACAACTCCAAAAGTTACCACTGATAATATAGAGCGTGGTGAGTTTTCACCGTACACTTATTATGAAATAGTCACATTTGAAGGGTTATACTTAAACTGAAGAGAGATGAAGACACAAACGTGGTTGGATCAATAAACCAGCTTCATAATTCTGATATGTCAAAACTGAAAAGTAATATACATGTAACATAAACTACAAAAATGCACATCACCACAGGATGTTAGTCTTGAGCCACTAATAAACTTCTAAGCAGCAAACAGGGTGTCAAAATATGGAAGGCAGCATGGACAGAGCACTTTAGGCCCATGCCCAAGTAGCCGGGCTACCTACGAAACCAAACAGTGCCAGCCCAACAAGACCCAATTTACACCTCTACTGGCCACTAGGCATGAGAATTCCAGTCATAATGACATCAATGCACAAATAGGAACTCTGTAATGTACGTGCATTAGATCAATGCGTGGCACAAATCGAATCACTCCCAAATTTAACAATTGACTAGCATAGTATTTACCGTGGGGCATAGGCCGAGGCCAAGGTCGTACTCAGATCTAAATATAAAATCAGCCTAATTTGGAGTCAAATAAATAAAAATCTAGGTTTAATCTGAGCATTGGAAAGGTTTTATAATTTAAATACAAGGTCCGGGACAAAAATTTAATAGAATGATGATATGGAGCAATTATGGATTAAAATTCAAGAGACTAAAACAGCTGTAGAAGCATTGGAATAGAATAGCAATATTACAACAACTGTGAAGTTAACGAAGGAAGAGTCATGCAGGTACAGCTGGCTTACATAGAATGGGCATAGATTGAAGCTACAGAACGTTGTGAACTGTTGAGACAACATACTGACCTCAGAAGGTATCATTGCACAAAGAAATTAAATTAAGGTCAGAAAGGAAGGTTGAAGCATATAATGTAAAATGAAGTAGTTAAGCTAAGATTGTACATTTCATTCAGAACATTTTTGCATGACATACAAAATTGAGAAAAGCACCTTCTGATTGCACTGGTCAGTACAGTTGATATTAAAAAAGCCATGTCTGGTTAAAAGGATGATAATGCGATTGGCCCCCACTACCATTATGTCTCAATTGTAATTACAAAAGTATTACTACTAAGTTCTGCGCATTTTAACATTTAGTGGGATTTCCTTGTAAGATTGGACCTTTTTGGCTGCTTGGCGTGATGGCCTGCAAAGAGAAGATCTTCCAAACTGTTGAGGTTCATATATTGGCGCAGAAATGCATTCCTCAACTTCATTGTTTACTGCTCCACTTACTGAAATTGAACTATTTTCCAGGACTGGATCATCGGACAACGAACATACTGGAAATCTGGCATCACGTATCTCGAACAAATCCTCAGCCGGCTCTTTTTCTTCAGCTTTAAACCTGGCAGATTGCCTCCTCACAGAGGACCTGTCAAAACAACCCCAAAAAAGCAGGGGAGAAGGGATAAAATCAAGCAAGGCTTTTTCTGCAATATAATGAGAAACTATGTTTTAGGATTATATCTGGACTATGTAAGAGTGACCAGAGAAAACCTTTTCTTTTCAGCCTTATCCTTAGATTGAACTTGTTCGGACGAACCTAGAATAGCCTAAGGGGTTAGCATGCCAATCTTCCTTCTTAAACTTAAATGAAGCAGTTTAGAAAATGTACTTACAGTATGATTGTGCCCTCTTCCTTGAATTTCGAGGTTCTTTATCTCCTCTATCTTCTTTCAAAATCTCACCTAGTTCTTCATATTTGATCAAATTCACCTTCAGAAATTTTAAGCAGACATAACATGGATTAAACATTTAAAGTCTCTATAGCACAAACACTTCAACTAGGGTAGCGTGTCCGTATCCAATGTGTTTTGGACACACGTCGATATTGACACTCCTCGAACACTCTATCATAAATATTTTTCATTTTTATTAAAAATATTATATATTTTAAACTCAAAGTTATTAGTAAATAATAAATAGATATTAGATATTTATATTTAAAAAATTTCAACAAGAAAAATTAAAAGTAAGTATAAAGCTAAATTATACTACATAAATGAAAAACTTCAAAAATTTTACTCAATGTGTCAGCGAAGTTTCGTGTCAGTAATTTTTTGAAAGATCGTGTGTCAACGTATCTGACAAGTATCGCGTCAGACACACGTATTTGTATCAGTGCATGTTGAACAGAAGATACTAAATCGTTCACAAATAAACTCTTACACCTCAGTATCAACATCTTGGCAAGGTTTCGTTCTTGCTTTTTCCTGCTTAAACAAAAAAAAAAAAATCAATAAATCCAAAAAAAAAAAAATACTGATTATTTTGCTGCTACGAACGCCATAAAATTGCAATACCTACCTCAAGCTCCAACTGCCTTGCTTTTAGCAAACCATTTTTGCATCCAAGCTCATGTTGTAATGCTCTCAACTGAAATGTTTACAGCGTCAAACAAACATACTGGTTCCAAATAAATGACATGTGGACTCGAAAAATAGATATTCAAAAAGAAAAAGAACAGCTTGTGTAGTCGAGAACATACCCGATCTTTACCTGAATTTATTTCCTACAGATTCAATGAAGCAGTGAATATCAGCCTTAAAATACACAACCTATCGAGAAAATGATTGCATGCAACAACAGATCCAATCTATCAATTGTGGAAATTATAGGAAAGAAAAAACAGACCGCAAGCATTTGGGTGTTGGACAGGGCAAGTTGTTGATTCTGTTCCTGCATTTTAAGCAGGTTTACTCGCAGTCTGTCTAACTCAATCCCACTCTGTTCAATGATTTTGCTGTCAAGAAAATATTTAAGGAATACAATGACAACCAGTGTACAGGGCTAATCAAAACCAAAAGACGTTCCAGCAATGAAAAATAGTGACAAGTAAAAGCAAAGATTGAAAGAAAAAGTTAATCCAAAGAGGATACTTTCTCTGTGCCAGCATCGTTACTAGAGCCAAGTGTTCCTGAAGCAAAGTTGCAATTTAGAAAATCATAGACACATAAACAAATACAATGACCATTCAGATTACAAGACTCACGAATGGATTACCTTTTGGAGCTGGTCAATATACTCTTTAGTAGTTCTTGAAGTAGATTGTGGTTTATCATCTTGAAATGAGGGCCTATACTTTTGTGGCATGTTGCTAATGTCTGCAAGCTTTCGCCTTGCCACACTTCCAGGACATGGCATCGTTGTTTTTTCACCTTTAAGTTTATCTAGAGTTCCCATCCAGAAATGTAAAACCAATCAACAACTACTACCCCCAAGACCATATAATTTCTGTAGCAGACAAACCCAGAAAATAGAACTCGGAGATAATTATTAATTAGAAAATGACCATATTCTTTTATTTAAAGTGTTAAAGCCCTACTCACCACCACAAATTCACAATTATATCTATAGCACAGATTATTAGGATTCTTTGGTCAAATTGAATAATTTCCCGAAATATTTAAAAATTCATTATAAGTTCAATTATCCAATCTCGCTGAAATTTCGCGAAGAGCTAAAAGCAAAGCCCCAAACCCTTATAGGCACTTCAGAGCGAAAAAAACTATTTAAGCCAAAATGACGTTGTAAACCATACAGTTACGAATATGGTCAAGAATCGAGACAACGAACAAGTGAATTTCGCAGAAAAGCATACAAGTACAACAAAAATAGGGTTCACATACATATTGAAAAAGCTCAGGGTTTTGATATTAGTAAAAAAATCAAATTGACCAGAAAAAAATAATCACGAATTACTAGAATCAAGAAGTACCTCCGGCTGACACAGCATTCTCCGAACCACGAAACACAAAACCTTCCATTTTCCACTTCGAACCTTAATACACTTCTCTTCTGAAATTGTTCGACGGACCTGAATCTATATTATTACCATTCTCTCTCTCTCTCTCTCTCTCTCTCGGTGTGCGAGTGTGAGTGAGAAAGAGAGTTTCTGAATCACAAATTGAATTGAAATGGGGAGGGAAAATGAATAGGGCGGTCTGGAGTTTCCGAAGCAAACTCCTAACCTACTTTGAATCTTACAATAAGCGCGGTAGCAGAAAAAAAATAAACCGATATGGTCCGAATCCATTTTGGAAAAAGGTTTGGGCTGGCAATTGTTACAGAAAGCAAAATTGACATAACTAGCACTGATAGTTCATCATTTAAATTAAATATTTATTATTGATGGTCCCAGCAAAATTGACATAAATAGCACTAATATTTTGTTCGCGTTTATTCACGAGTCATTTTAAGAGTAAGCATACTACTTACAATGTATAACAATTGGTGTTAGTTCAAAGAATTTTTCGGGATGACTCTTGTGACAAATAGGATCATACTTTCAATAGATCTATGAAGTCAACTATGTAGAAGACAAAGGGACTAAGGTGGAAGACAATTGGTGCATACTTTCAATTATCGGTATTTACTCAGCGCTCCACATGCTTTGCAGATGAGATTACAATGGTAAAATGGACGGCTTTGATATATTAAGGACCACAGTGCAACTAAATTAAAATATTGACACTGGAATGTTTCATGTGAAATGTTGGTGACCATCATACTACATACATAATAATTAATAGGACTGGAGATATAAGCAATAGTTTTGGAAACTTATATCCCCATATATTATCAAAGGTCGTGCAATGTGAATGAATTACAACTATTTCTTAGCCTCCCATTTTAAAGCCTAAGATTCTCTCTATATATTAGAAAAATCAAACAAATGGCGAGGTTAACAAGAGACGTGTTACATATGCAATAGGTGGGTGATATAAGCACACTAAAAATAACATAAATAAAAAATCAAGTTCATAAATATGTGATTGAAAAATTGTGCACCCCATAAAATATATAATTATAAAATTTAAATTTAATTTCCACTAAACATGGACTATAAATCCAAAATTAGGATGAGCACAAGGGAGTATTGCATGTGATTGACATTTTGAGAAAAAACTCATTCCAATTAGAAACTATCGTTTAACACAATTTATATCCAAGAATCCCATAACTTGGATTCTATTAAATGTTTTCCTTAACGTGAGGTGACAAAGATTAAAATGTGATTCTTTTGTCCAAATGATTAGAGTGCATTTGGTTTGTCTTTTTATGATGTTTTCAGTTTTGCAAAATACTCAAAATTTGTTAGGTCTAATATTTTTGAAAATGCATTTTCGAAAATAAGATTAAATTTATAACATAAAAACTAAAATATATTCTCGATGCTTTGAATGTTTTTAGCCCTCAAAATATGGGAAATAAGAATTTTAATTAAATATTATTTATAAAAAATTCTAAAAATATAAAATTCTGAAAAATTTCTGCTACACAACTCGTAGCTTGCATACCTATATTGCCGTGTTCCATAATATTGCTACAAAGGGTGCGGAGTCATGTGACTCAGAAAAGTAAAAGGATAAAAACACAATAATATATCATATATAAAAGTTGAACTCCAATCTTGATGGCCCCCACCACCCCATTCTTGGAGTTTTGTGAGGGAGGTAAATTACGGAATGTTCCCCCAACAGGTTAGAGAACAAGAGTTGCATGTACACTGCATCTACAAGGAGTCCAATTCCATGTTTTAGGAATCGAATCCCCATGCTACGGTTGCCAACAAGGCGTGAAATAACCTCACTCCTATTTTTTGCACCACTGGACTATGTATCGAAAGCATTACAGAAGCATGGTGCAAAAAAAAAATTAAATAAATAAAATTACAGGACTTTGTCTTTAATGTATTCAAATTTTTTATTTTTATTTTTTTAATCAAATGCTTAAAAAAGACAGTTTTTTGTTAATCTAATTCAACTTGAATATGAAATATAATATTTGTACAAGTGGATTAGTACAATAACAAATCCATCTTGAGAGGATAAAATGGATACTTTCTTCTTGGGACAAAGTTATTGTTAACTTTTCGACTTGGTAAATACTTTAGCTGCGCCAATCGCCTTTCTGATTCAGCTTTTTCTCTGTCGAGGCGCAATGCATAAAAGCATTACTTCCTTCTAACACAAATACACGTAGATTATCACTATCAACACTGTGTTCATGTGAACAAGGTTTAGGTCTTAACTTGGAAATTTGAGGCCTCGAATTTTTTATTTTTTATTTTTTGCAGGAAAGTCAATTCTCGTAAACATGCATGGTCGGGTGTGAAATAAGAATTTGGTTCAACAATTAATTGAAAATATGATTTGAGTAATATGAAATTGAATATCTATTCAAGGGAGTATGTCGGAGACGATTTTGGATACATTAAAATTGTGAGTTATAAGATATATATGAACTTTTGAAACTTCAGGTCCAATAATAAATTTACACAATCTCCTTCAAGATAGCGAATACAAAAGTGGCCACCAATCGAAAAAAATATTATACTGACGTATTATGATGAAAAGTATGATTAGGACGCTGGGTGTAGGCCATCAACTTTTACACTGTAGTCTCTCTTTTTTTTTTTTTTTTTTTTTTTAATCCTTTGAACAAATGTCACACCGAACCACCTCCTAAAAACAAATTAGAAGGTTGCGTATATGCATAATGTTTTTTTTCTAAAATAATATTTCTCACTACATTTAATGGAACTCAAATAATTTGTGGAGATTTTAGATTTTCCTATCGAAAAATTGAAAGTTCTCTCTCTCTCTCTCTCTCTCTATATATATATATATATTGTAAATTGGATAGCGTTTGCATATATGATCATGATCCCAAGTAGAAAGATATAGTTGTGCTGCGTGTACAGCAATAAATGTTATACAACCCTCTCACAATGAGGGGTCCATAAATATAATATTCATATGGACCCCTTTACAATGTGAGAGGGCTGCATGGTGTACAAGAAGCTTTAGTAAGAAAGATATTAGATTCTTAAGTCTTTAGTAGCCAAAAGCAATTTGATTCTCGAAGCCAACTTGCTAAAGTTGGCACAGAAAAGAATGGAATTTTGCACCCCAAAGTCTCTCTTTAATTATTTTTATTATCGTCACCATGTTGTACCATTCGTTAGCTTAGCTTATGCTGACCAAGATTTGATAGACAAGTTTGATAGCTCAATTAAAGCTTTTAAAATTATGGGCAAATCACATTTCTGTTACAAAAGTTGCTCAGTTAAATAAATCTTATGAGTGAATATATTTCATATAAAGAAATTCACATTATAGTGAAAATTTTGAGCTTAACCAAACAAGCACTAGAAATTTTGATCTTTGGTTTGCTTGTTTGAAACTAGAAAGATGACAAAATCCTACTCTATTAATAACTGAGTTTCAAACTTCCATAAATGCTTATCATAACAGTAAGGATGGTATCTGGGCGGAATGGTATGGGACAGGGCGAGGACTCAATCCCCACTAAAGGTGGATTTATATTTTAAGGGAAGTACTACATGTACATAATTCTCTACATAATAGTGTCCATAATTTCATGTAACATTGGATCTAGCCTTTAATTTAAATCTCACACTTTCACATCAACAATCGGATGATTGACACATCACATTATGTGCAATAATTATGTACATGTAAACTTTTCCATATTTTAATGTTAAACTTTGGTGTTAATTTTTTTATTAACGAAGTGAATTTATTTTTGTAATAATTAATATATTTTTTTGTCGTTGATCCTAGCCCGAAACACTATTATTGTGTCGGTGATATGTATTTGTTAATACATAATATTATAAATAAAAGTAAGGTAGCATTTTTTATATTGTAATTTCAATATAATTTAGTTTAATTGATTTAGATAAAAATCAAATTTTTAGTAAATTTTGATAAAATTTGAAGAAACGTGTGGTTGAAAAGCTATGAATTTTATGAAATATGTTGTTAAAATTAATTGTTGACTTTAATCTAAATTTTAATTAATTATTTTAGTTGAACCAAATAGGGGCTTAATATTGATTAGCCACTCATGCACGGGTGTGAGAATGTGAGATAAATCAAGAAATGGATGCAGATATTTCTTAATGAAACAAACTCGTTCTGCTTTACTAATGTGATAACATGCTCAAGAGTCGAGCGTAATTTCCCATACTTTGTGACATGGATCCCATAACTTTAGTTAAAGTTTAAAAAAAAAAAAAAATAAATAAATTGTCTTGCTTTTTTGCTTTAATTCTCTAGACAAACCAAAACTAGGGCGATAGGTCATGCATGAGGAACATTATTGTCACAATGTCATTTGACTATATGTTCGTACGAACTTGATTAAAATAGAAATTCATGACAATCACGGATTTATTTTGTATTGACTTGTAAGAATATGGTACTCAAATAGTGAAGTCTTGACTCATGATTATTGTAAAAGATTGCCTTACCCCTTCCTTTCAATTTTCAACGAGTCTTTACAAATCATCCATCCTCTTAATTGACATGATTCCTCGTATTTCAATGTAAGATATAATGGAATCAGACTTTAACTGAAACTAGCACTTTCCAAGTCATCTACTTAAATTTTGTAGATCTCACTGCTTAAATTCATTTTGTAGATCTCACCCTTAAATACAAGTGTGTTCAGATTAAATCAAGAAGCCAAATATTCAAACGAAAAAAATTATTTTTAGGAAATTTACGACATATGAATTCTTATCTCATTCTTGTTGTTACATGTCAAATTTATGTGGTTTTGCAGAATCTTTGTTATTCAACCTTCTTGTCTTGTATCCGACTAATGTCAAACTTTTAAGATTGTTGCATCATGGTCCTTAACGGATCAAAACCATCCATTTTTTACCATCAAAATATTTATGCAATGGACGTGAAGCGATATTTTCTGGATAATGTGTAAATAACTAGTTTAGCGATAAAAGAGGAAATAGAAAGGAAAGAAAAAGAAAATATAAATATATCCATAGCACCAATATCTACTGAGAGTAGAGCTCTCCAAATCTTCGTGTTCATCATAAGAATCACTGTACCGATATCAATTGTTGCAAGCACATTGTAGCAAAATAATTATGCGAAAATTTACTTTAAAAAAAAAAAGTAATTATTTTGTCCGAATAATTGACATTTTGACTTATTCCTCTTTTCTTGCAGCAAAATAATTGCATATCTAAAACTTCTGATCATCATTAGCAGGTAGATTATTGTTGACATGCTCAAAGCATCATGGGTTCTACCAAACTTGTCGAAGATTTAGCATAATGCATCAATATAATTCAATCTTGTTCTTGTTTATTTAATGTAGGTTGGATCATGCTATAATTAAGTCGTAGATTACAGTTAATATACTAGATTATGTTTTGTTTATAGTTACTTATATAGTTTTTATATTCGACCTAGACAGGTTGTGTGCGTCTTCTAGTTTCATCTTCATTGCCATTGATCTTTATGTAACCAAAACATAATTCATTTACAACAAGTTTCAAATTGTTAAATATGGAACAAGACCCAAAAATTAATGGAAGTGGTACAATAATTTACCATCATTTTGATTGCCTAATCACAACGAAAATGGTTGGGAGTACTGAATAAGATGAGAAGATGGTGGTTTTTTTTTTTTTTTTTTTTTTTTTCATTTTCTTTGTTGTTGTTTGTTTTTTTTTCT
>NC_036238.1:21119455-21169675 GCF_002742605.1 Olea europaea var. sylvestris
CAGGGAATTGATTTTCCATGAATTTCTAGGTACAACACCTTAAAGCGTGATTTTCCACCTTTTTTTTTCCTAGGGGATAGATGGTTTTTGGTTTTCTACCTTTTTTTATTTTTATTTTTTTTGTTTTTTTTATTTTTTTTTTAATTGTTGGCAATGAGAACGAATTTTAGGAATAATTGTAAAAGAGGATATCCCTGAAATTGACAATTTTCATGTAAAACAAAGTCAAACGAACATCAAAAAATAGTTTTACTTCAACATTTTCACGTGAAAAATTTATACAATCAAACACAATAATTTACAATTTCCATGAAAACAATTTCTAGGTAATTCAATTCCCTGGAATTCATTTTCTTTCCACCTAAATTCCACCTTCGCAATCAAACAGACCCTAATTGTCTAATTGGTGGCTAATCAATTAAATAATGCAATGGATATGCAAATTTTATCAAGAAACACAAGAATCAAACTAAATTATTAGTCTTAAATTACAAATAAATGACAAATATGGTTTATCTTAATTCCAATACAAAAGTAGATCTAGCCTAACATATTAATATATAAATTATAAGAAGAAGAATAAAAAATATCACCTAGATCATGAAATAATTCAAAGGATGTTGATCTGCAAGTCCAAATTTGAATTCTTCAAAATCTTGATGTAATTGAACTTCAATTCTTTACTATGGTCTAATCTCGTCTATCAAAATATAGTAATTTGCACCTTGTTTTTGATAAATTTGATGATACTATTTTATATAGGGAGGCAAGAGATAGAGTTGTTTTATATGTAGCTCTTGTTTTCTATTTATAAGAGCTAGAAAATAGGTTAAAATCGCGTCCAATTTGGTTTTCAAAAGAGTTTGATTTACAAAAGGAAACTGCTGATTCGTTTGTGCAAAAATGGCCTTCACCCTTGCAAGCATACCATTGTGTGCACGCCATTGAGCCAAATGGCTCTCGGGTTGGGGGAAAATAAGGTACCGTGCACGACATGAATTGCTCGCTCCCACAAGTTTGCATTATTTTGTCCCCAAGCAGCTTTCGGTATTTTAATCAAAACTCTCTCCCAATGTCCAATTGAAATTATTCGAAGTGCGTTGAAAATATAATTAAAAGAGCTACAATTTTTCATAATATAATTTTTCCAATTTGAATGTTTGCTATCCAAAAAATGGGTATTAAGTTAAGGCTAAAAATTCGAAGTATAATTTCTTCAGCTGGCAATTGATTTGTGCAAATACTTCAACCCTATTTCACTCTTGACCTCCCATTGATACTATATGATCTTCAATCATCATTTCATGATTCGAGACAACTATTGAATGTTTACTCTTTGGTCTCTAAACGTCGAATTTCTTTCGTTTTTGCTCATTTTTCGTTCATTTCTTCTAATTCCACCAATTTGTATTGAGTTTAACCTAACAAACATAATTAACACATAATTAAGGTATAACTCATTCAAATCACTAACAAATACTCTAATTTATTGGCATGGGTAAGTATACAAAATACACTTATCAAATACCCCATACTTAAACATTTACTTGTCCTTAGACACAAAATTTAAAAAAACATGATTAGATAATTTGCTTTTGGTCTCAGGATCGAAATATATATATTAAGACTATAAATTGCCACAAAATTAGAATACTAAAATTAATTGCTACTTATCCAATACAAAATCGATGTTTATGTGTGTGAAAATTCATTTCAAGGATTATAAATTCATAAAGTGATTCAAATCTTGACCTCCAATAGTCAAATTTATCCTTTCTCCTCTCGTAAGATTCACAGCGCCAAACTTATTCATTTAACTCTCTTCACGAGGCGTGATTTAAGGTTGAATTTATATACTACTCCTCATCCTCTCTAGTTTGGTTAGACCTTACTAATTGCAGTTCAACATATCAACAAGTACGGATTTTCTTCTTTTTTATTGCTTCGACCTTCAAGAATCAAATAGGCTAATAATCCCTTATTAAAAGTCTAATTATCTCAAATAAGTATTTGGGGCTTAAACAAGTCACGTAACAATTTTTTTTATATAGATATTTTTTCACTCTCTCTCTCTCTCTCTCTTTTTTTCTTTTTTTTACATCTTATGTGCGAATTTCTCTCTATTAAGCTTTATAAATGACCCTTGTAGTGAGCTTTTGACTGATAACTCCCAAAATAGATGAATTTAGGACATCGGTGTTTTTCCACCCCCAAACTTATAACAGACATTGCACCTCGATGTCTAAAAATACAATGAATATATAAAAACTAAGGACAAAGAAAGGAACTAAATACTCCCCTGATATACATTTGAAGAAAATGGATGGACTGGCATGAAAGTTGTGGCTCAGTTGCAATGTATTTTCCCTTGTTCAGTGTGTTCAAGTATCACGTTCGTTCAAAATAATTAGAAAATCAATCATAACATAGAACACTTCATAATAAGTTCAAACGCAATTTAAAGGAAAATAATGGGATGAAGATACCCAATACTACTAAAAGCAATAAAATTGATTAAACTATGAAAAGCAATGAAATTTACTAATCCAATATTCTAGAAAGCAAAAATAAATAAAAGAAAAAAATTGGGTTGCCTCCTAATAGGTGTTTATTTATAGTAATTAGCTTGATTTTGATGTTTTGACTATTCATGGTGACTTGAAAATAGAGTTTTCAACCTTACACCGATTGCACTGGTAGTTATTTTTTAATTCATCTTTTAGTCTCTAGATTACAAGATTTTCATTGTTGTCCCACCCAACTATTCTTCCTTCTTCCTTTTTGTTCTTAGTTCTTCCCCAATGGTCGATCTTTCGGCATTCCTCAATGTCAAGTGGTTGCTTGAGTGAAGCATTCATTGTGAAGCTTTGCTGTTTTTTTCCACCCTTAAGATTGATTCACATTTTTCAAAATCCATTAATGCTCATGTAGTTGCTAAGATAGTCATCCCAAAGTTAATAGCATGCGTTCAGCATCTATATCAAGGATAACTAAATCAGTAGGAAAGAATTTATCTCCAACTTTGATGAGTATATCCTCTACCACTCCACAAGGATGCTTAAATATCTTGTCAGCCAGCTGTATGATTATTGATGTTGCTTTTGGATCATCCAATCCTAATTTTCTATAGATAGACAATGCATCAGATTAATACTTGCTCCAAAATCAATTAAAGCATTTAAATTATATGAATTTCCTATAGAGCAAGGTATAGTGAAATTTCCTAGATCCTTTAGTTTAGGCGGAAGAATTTGCTTTATGATCGTGCTTCACTCTTTAGTCAATTCCATGGTTTCATCTACTGGCAACTTTCTCTTCTTAGTCAACTTCTCTTTCATAAGACTTACATAACTTGAAATTTGTAGAATGACATCAACGAAAAGAATGTTGATGTGAAATTGTCTGAGAGCATCCAAAAACTTCTTAAATTGTTTTTCCAACTTATTGTTCTGCAACCATTGAGGGAATGGGATTGGAGGTGACAGGAACGATTCCCTTAACCTGTAGACTGTCTGATTGTTTTTCTTGATTAATCTTTGCTAAGTTTTCAGACTGAACCACTTAATTCTTGCCTGTGGTAGATAGCCTATTCTCTTCTGTCCCTTTCTTCTTCACCGTGATTTCTGGCAGCTGAACACCAATTCTCATTGTGATGGCTTAAACTTGTTCATCTTTAGGCTGTCTTTAAAGCCTTTGAAGGAATGGAACAGGCATCACATAAGTTTGAACAGGGATAACAGGCTTGATTGATGGTCCCTCAATAACTGCATGATTTACAGCTTCAACTGCTAATATATGTTCCCTTGGGTTCTTCTCTGTGTTGCTCGGCAAGGTACCCTTTGTTCTATTGACCAATGCAGCTGCTAGCTGCCCTATCTAATTTTTCAAATTTTGGATAAATGCTTGTTGGTTCTGGATTGCAGCCTCAGTTTTGGTGGTGTGCTTAGCATATCTTCCAAAGATGATCCGTTCTCCTTTTGCTACTGAAATTCTTGTGGTTACCCTGAATTTGATATCTGTGTCCTTGATTATTTGTCCATGAAAATTTAGGATGATTTTCCCAACTTAGATTATAGGTGTTGGAGTAAGCATTGTTTTGCTGTCTCTGAATATTTTGTATAACTGACCTCCTCAAATCAATAAACAAGAGTGGGGGCTAAATGGCAGCTTGCAGTTGTATGTTCTTCCCTACAACCCCCGCAAATTGGTGCTAGTTGGTGCGCCATGCTCACGTTTTGAATTAGTTTGTCCAACTTTTTTGTTAGTACGTCCAGCTAGGTTGTTATTGCTGTTACTCCATCTATGTTGTGAAACCCCATTTTTTCCTTGACACTTTCTTATCTATAGGGCACATGGATTGATTTTTTACAATTCTCTCAAAAAGATTTAAGGCATTCCAATGGAATATGTTGAAGCATCGGCTATGTTGCGAAATTCAGGTCTCAGACCTGAATAGAATATGTAGATCTTAAAATCTTTAGGAAGGACACTTTTTAAAGTATTTTTTAATCTTTCACGTGCTTCTGAATAGCTCTCGAAGTCTTTTTACTTGAAAATATGGACTTCGCTTCAGATCTAATGGACTCGAGACGACAAGAAGAATTTCAAAGTGAATTTCTGCACCAGTTCATTTCATAAAACGATACTCCCGGGATTTAGTGAATTTAACCGTTCTTGTGCGCCTTCCTTTAAAGTATGAGGGAATAGTCGCGGTCGAAAGGCATAAACAGACAAGTCTTCATAGCTTATCATATCTCAAAGCATCAAAAAGGCTTGAACATGTTCATGAGGATTTTTAGTTGATCTTCTAAAGAACCTGATGTCCTGGTGATTTTAAAACAAATTGATGACGTCTGGTCGAATGTGAAAGTTGGCCTGCCCAAAATGTGGATATATAATAGTTGGTTGCACAGGAGTTGGGATGGGATTCACATAATTCCTAAGAGTTTCTCCACGTTTGACAGCTGCTCTTGGCGGATCTTGTCGTTCTTGCAGATCTGGTGGTAACTGATGGACTTCGCTTCATAGAGAATAGGGTACTACACGCCCACGCGCACGGGCAATTCACATCGGTTTGTACCTAAGCAGCTTTTGATATTTTGATCATAACTTTCTCTTCCAATATCCGATTGAGATGATTCAAAGTGTATTGAAAAGATAGCTCAAAGAGCTACAATTTTTCCATATTTATAATTTTTCCAATTCAAATTTTGCTATCCGAAAAATGTGTCTTAAGTTGAGGCTAAAAATTCAGAGCAATTGATTTGTGTAAATACTTCAACTCTATTTCACTCACTTGACCTCCAGTTGCATCCAATTGATCATATATGATCTTCAATCATCATTTCATGGTCCGAATCAACTATTGAATGCTTACACTTTGGCCCCTAAACTTTGAATTTCTTTCATTTCTTCAAATTTCACCAATTTGCATTGAGTTCAACTTAACAAACATAAATAACACATAATTAAGCTATAACTCATTCAAATTACTAACAAATACTCGAATTTACCAGCTTGGATAAGTGTGCAAAGTATACTTATCAGTAAGGTATGAGAATCCAACAAACTTAAACGAGCATTCAGATTTTAAGATTGGTGCACTCAAATAAACCACCATCTTGTAGACAACATTAAGGATAAAATTAAAACATTGTCTAAGTATCAAATAAGAGACAATTACAAGAATCTTTGTTGAAAAAAATGCAATTTTCATTTCCTTTGTATTTCTCTATAGGAGAGGTTTTCGATCACTCGAAAGATCTAAATCTCTATTTTACACGAACATTGAAGATGCTCTTAATAATGCCATAAGAAATCTGGTTGCTGCTTCTACAAGTGACTGAAAATCAATTTTGCTATAACAAAGATCAAGGGAAAAAACTCTTCATTTTAACGTTTTCAATCTCAAGTCCTTTTCACAAATTACATGAAAATGTCAAAAAAAAAAAAAAAATGAAGAGAGAGAGAGAGAGATGTGCTAACTTTGATTAAAAGTAGATTAACAGAACTTAATCTTTCTTTTCCTCTTGCAAAGAATCTTTCATAGTGTGTTTGAGACACATTAGTTTGAAAGAATGTATTTTGAAATAGTAGATTGATAGAGAATGTATGATTAAAAAATGAGGAAAAGTTTTGAATTTGTATGTAATATTATTTTATTGAAAAATGCGTAATTGAAATTATATTAAATCCCCGTTTAAAAATGTAATTTTTTTTTTATTTTTTTTATTTTTAAATGAGGCTCAATCAGGGCTATAATATCCAGCCACCAGCCCAAAATTAAAGAAACTTATTTATCAAAATTTTTCTTCCAGAAAAGTAAGAAATAAGATAAAGGTTCATATTCCTCATCTGGATTAGGATAAGAAAGCTTTCCAGCATCCCTGCCCCCCGGGGCGCCCCCATGCCCTTCTTCTAAAATCTACCCTTTTCGGTTTTTCTTCCTCTCTTCTTCACCATTTCCTAATGTCTCTTCCGCTCTCCAGTATCCCGTCTTTTTCCTTCTCTTTTTTATCCATTTCATGGAACAGAGTGTTTAAAATTTTAAATCTTACCTTTTAAAATTATGTTTTACAAAATAAGTAACTTAAAAGTAAATAAGTAGCTCTTCTAAGTTAACCAAACAGGCTAGGATTAGAATAACTAACCAGCAAGGTAGGAATGCGAAGAAGTTGAGGAAGGCTGCAAAGGAGATGTAAACAGAGAGAGAGAACCCTCTCTCTTTCGCGCACACAATTCCCATGTCCCCATCAGAGCCAACGCTCCAAGTTCTTCCTTTCTTCATGTTGAAATAAACTCAAAAAAGAAATTATCGCCGAAAACCCTACAAACAAAGCTAATTCATTTTTGTTTATTCCTTAATTTATTCACTAATAACATCATTATTATATGCAATCTTGTTATTATTATATAAACAAACTTCTGAGCATTCAAGAAGAAGGAAATCTCCTTTCTTTTAGAGTCTCTTTTACAGAAACAAACAATAACAGAGCATAAACAAAACAGCTGTAAATAGTAATTATTATTTTTTCTTCCAAGAATGCTTCCTGGTACCTGCATTTTCTTGTACTGTATTATCATCGGTCTCTCTTCTTTTAGCGTAGCTGCCAGTTTATTAAATCTCACCCTCCCTCATCAACATCCCAACCCTGAAGCTGTTGTTCAAGAAGTACAAAGGTATATGAAATTGCATGTCTGTATGAACGAACTACATTATTGTACTGTGCAAAACATCATTGTCAATCACATCTGATTTTTTCATTATAGCAATTTCTGGAGTGGCTGTAAGTTGAAACATTCCATCCGGATTTTGCTTTTTGAGAAGTTGGGTCATGTGACTTTGCAATGAAACAAAAATTCTGCATTTCGGTTTTGCTTATTTTTCAAGTTTGATTTTGAATTTTTTTGTTATTTTGTTCACCTCCAGCTTGCTTTTTCTTGCAATGCCATTGTCTTTTCCACGCGATTCCAAATTAGAAAGAATATTGATATGTATTTTGTTATTTTACAGCATTCATGATCTGGGTTTCTCTTATTTTGTCCAAGAAATCATTTTGAGTTTATACATTCCCCTGTTTTCCACTATATCTCTTTTCAATTTTCTTCCTTAATTGCCAATTTACATTCTTTTTCAATTTTATGATGTTCAAACAGGAGGGTCAATTTATCATTGTCAAGAAGGCAAATGTTATCCGAACAATCCCAATGTCTAACTGGCAATCCAATAGATGACTGCTGGCGGTGCGACCCCAACTGGGCTACCAACCGCCAGCAATTGGCGGATTGTGCCATTGGCTTTGGCCAAGGAGCATTGGGCGGCAAAGGCGGCCAAATATACGTAGTCACCGACTCCTCTGACCACGACGCTGCCAACCCAACCCCTGGCACCCTCCGCCACGCCGTCATCCAAGATGTCCCCCTATGGATAATTTTTCAATCCAACATGGTTATCAAACTCAAACACGAGCTCATAATTAACAGTTTCAAAACCATTGACGGGCGTGGTGCGAATGTGCACATAACCGGCAATGGCTGCTTAACTTTGCAGTATATCAGCAATGTGATCATTCATGGTGTGCATATCTACAATTGTTTACCATCGGGGAATACAATCGTAAGGTCGAGCCCGAGTCATGCTGGGTGGAGAGGCAAATCGGACGGAGATGGGATATCCATTTCTGGTTCCAGAAATATTTGGATAGATCACTGTGCTTTGTCACATTGTACTGATGGCTTGATCGATGCCATTCTAGGATCTACTGCCATTACCATTTCTAACAGCTATTTTTCTCACCACGACGAGGTCATGCTATTGGGACATAATGACAAGTACTTGGCTGATTCAGGAATGCAGGTTAGAAACAACCATTTCATTTTGCTTAATATAGTTCTCGTGATTGACGTTAAGGCTTAATCCTGGACATTTTTGGATTTTCCGCTACGAGTTTTTGTTGTCGTGTAGGTTACAATAGCCTTCAATCACTTTGGGGAAGGGCTGGTGCAGAGGATGCCAAGGTGCAGGAGAGGGTATATACATGTGGTGAATAATGATTTTACTGAATGGGAGATGTATGCAATTGGTGGAAGTGCCAATCCTACAATTAACAGTCAAGGCAATCGTTATAGTGCGCCAACCGACCCAAATGCTAAGGAGGTAATTTTCCATTTTTGCACTTATGGACATGTTTAAGATTTACTTTCTAAAAATGCAAACCGTTACTGTAAAATGTAACTTAAAAAACTATGTTTCGTAAAAGAAGTAACTTAAGAGTAAGTTTGACCTACTTTTAAGCACCAGCAAGCACGCTGTTCATTTAGTTTCTCCTTGGAGATATCTGGGAAAGAAAATCATTGGTTCAGTGCCTACAATGCTTTCCTCATGAACCTTTTTGACTTGTGCCTAACTCTCATGCAGTGGATGTGTTGGTGGTGGTGATAGGCCCTCCCAAGTTGAGATTAGAATAATCTTTTGAAGATTAAGTTTGAATTTAAAGCTGCAAAATAAAAAATGCATATCTTGTTATCAAATGTTCTTTTCTTGGGATGTATCTTGTAAAATAATCTTGCTGATGTAAATGATGTGAAATTGAGGGTAACATGATGGGAATTTTGAGTTCTCAAGATGTCGATATCCTTTCATTTCCTGTTTCTTTCACAATAATGAATCTTAACGTAATTTGTAAGGTTGTTTAAGAAAAGTGCATGTACATTTGCATTTCTCCCCCACTGATAACCTTTTCATGTGTGTGAATAATTTTGAACCGACAGTTAACATTGATTGGACTTTTAGTAAGTGCACGGGTTTTTGCATGTCTTTGAACAGGTGACCAAGCGCGTCGACACAGACGAGGTGGAATGGGCTGGGTGGAATTGGAGGACGGACGGGGACATGCTGGTAAATGGGGCATTCTTTGTTCCCTCTGGTGAAGGCCTCAGCACTCAATATGCCAAGGCCTCCAGCGTCGAGCCCAGGTCTGCAGAACTAATTGACCTTCTCACCATGAATGCTGGTGTCATTGGTGGTCCAAGGTACATGCACCCATAAAATATGGCTCTTAACTCTCAATGACGCTTAATTAAGACCAGATGAAGTAATTACTAAATTCGTACGCCATTGGTGAAGTGCTAATCTTTTGTTTGTGCGATGCACATTACTGGACAGTATCGAAAAATAAACATGTGGCACAATAGGGTACATTAGGTCGATATGTGATGCGTTCATAACTTACTGAAATTTTGTCGATTTTGGTTACTAGTGTTACAGAAAACTCGTGACAAAGAATGTTTAATATACGGTGCTGTACATAGGTATAACATAATTGTTAGTAGTATAGTTTGAGACAAAAGAAAGTTGGAAGAGTCCCAAGACCAGATTCTGTAATGGGAAAGTTGAGGGGCCAAACTGGTTTTCCTGTGGATTGATATTGAAAAAGGTTGTCTTTTTTAAGTGGGGAAGTTGTTCTCTTTTTGCCTTTAACCTTCAAAGAAACTATTAAAGGGAGCCCCTCGGAGCATAGCCCAGTGGTGCAAAGGACAGAAGTGAGGTTATCTCACGCCTTGCTGGCAGTCGCAGTGTAGGGGTTCGATTCCTGAGACATAGAATTGGACTCCTTGTAGGTGCAGTGTACAGACAACTCTTGTTCCCTGACCTGTAGGGACACATCCTGCGATTTACCTCCCTCACAAAGTTCTAGGGATAGGACGGTGGGGGTCCTTAAGGTTGGAGTTCAACCTTTAACTATTAAAGGGAATAAAATGTCCCGAATTTTGAAGTCGATTTATTTATTTTTTCATTTTTCAGTTGAGAAAGACTATGAAACAATTTCCAAGAGTCTAAAAAGTCTTGTTTTTTGTTCTGAGGCTATGTGAAAATTAAATTCTCTTCTTCATGCATTCCAGCCCATGAATGTGGGTCCAACTCTTTGAAATTTGATAATGTGGGTCCCATTTGTGATGCTATATATTCTTACCCAACAACTTGCTGGTACCAGTGGGGGCCTACCGGAAGAAGGCCTCTCCTTGTCACCCATTTGCTGCTGCTTATTCTCCACCATTGAATTCTCATTTGAGCTCCGAATGTGTACCATTTACAGAGCAAGCTCTAAACCATATTTGGTACCATAATAAGGCCAGAAGAAGAGGTTTCTTTGCACCCATTTTGTTGATATTTTATTTCTTTTTCATTTGCAGGGACAACAGTATCAGCATATCATATGGTGGTGGGGCCGCAACCGGCGCAACCGAAGGAGGCGGTGGGGGGTCCAGTGGTAAAGACAATGACTTTTTTGGAATGATATTTGGGAGCGGTGCAGCCCTATCAAAATCATCTCCACCCACCAATATGCTTTTGTCTCTTCTAATTATTGTTAGTTTGTATATTATGACCAACCAGATTGGTTCATTATCATTATTATAGTATTACATCGAAGAAAAATTGGCAAAATTGAAAAGGAATGAATCGAAGAAAATTTCAAAGTTTAATTGATGAAGGGTCCCATTTTTGCACACAACTGATGGTAGGACTGTAAGAAAAAAATTGTCCAATTAAATAATCAACCAAAATCTTTAACGAAACGGTTTGAGTTGATAATCTAAATGGTCATTAAACTTTTTAAAAAGTTTTTACAAGATCACTAAACTTTAAAAATCACTCAATTCATCACTCAACTTTACAAAAAAATTTCACGGGGTCACTGAACTTTGCAAAGTTTAGTTGAACTTTGTAAAGTTTAGTGATGAATGACGTGATTTTTAAAGTTTAGTGATCCCTTATAAATATTTTGCAAAGTTTAATGATGATTTGAACGATTTGTAAAGTTTAGTGGCCCCATGAAAACTTTTTGTAAAGTTCAATGACCATTTGGAATATTAACCCAAACAGTTTGGAAATAAGTCAAATTTTTTGAAAATAGTTTGATTTATGTTTAAGGACAGTTCGAAATCGAATCTCATTGTTCGCAAATTAAAAATAAAATAAAATAAAACAGACATACTTTTTTTGGTCTAAAAATAGTCTAATAAATTGCAATCTTAACTTTCAAAATAAAAATATATCTACTAAAATTTTAATTCAAAAATTGATCATTTGATCAATTGTTCAAATACCAATAATTAATTAATTATCCTATGTTCGTAATGTCATTGTAGGGACTTTTATTTGATTTTGTTGGTATTTAGATTTATAGTTTGATATTTACGATTATTTTTATATTTTATAAAAAAAATCATAATCAATGAATTGACGATAAAGTGAAAAGGAAGAAAAAACATTCAGACAAATTGCAGTATAAAATCAAACCAAGTCGTTAAATTTAAATTTGAGAAAATCTCAAATTATTTTAAATGGTTTGGTTTATGTTTGGGTTTCTCAAATCATTTAAACTGATTTGATATGAAAATCTATAAAATAAAATCGATCCAATCGGATTGCTTATGCCCCTAACTGGCTAGTTGGTCATGGATCACATAAATATTTGAAGGCAAATATTTTTTAAGCAGGAACTAATTGAGGGAATTAGTAAAAATATAACTTGAAATTAATTAAGGTAATTTGGTTATGTGTCATAAAAATATTTTAAGGAATTGACAAGTTAGAACTTGAAATTTTCATATTTCTTAATTTACTGTAATGATTAAAAATGCAAATAAATTCACATTTTTATGGGCTGAAATTCTTCGAAATCTAAATATATTCTTAAATGTATAGTTGAAAAATTGATAAAAATTGTGAATTCCATAAAATATGTGATTGAAGATGAATTTAGAAGAAAAACGAGTTTTGAAAAATGGGAATCAAATAAGTGCTAATTTTTATTTTTTTATTTTAATTTTTTATCTATCCTGTAATCATTGTAGATGTCCAAAAAAGTAGTTAAAATTTTTTTTTTTTTTTAAGAATGGTATTAGTTTAGATGACAACGCATATAATTATGTTCAACTCAATGAGTTCCATATTTTTACAATCTTACATTTATGATTCGTTTGATTGCAAAAATGAAATTTGGGTGGAAAGAAAACGAATTCCAGGGAATTGAATTGCTTAAAAATTGTTGTCCTGTGAATTGTAAATTATTGTGTTTAATTGGTATAATTTTTCACGTGAAAAATGTTGAAATAAAAGTATTTTTTTGTATTCGTTTGCCTTTATTTTAAATGAAAATTGTCAATTAAATTGATGAAATTTACTGGTATTGGGGATGGAATTTGTTTCCATAGCAAAAAAAAAAATCATCTATCTATTAGTGTTAGTTTAACTTTGTTTTACATGAAAATTGTCAATTAACGGAAAATATTTTTTTACAATAATTCTTAAAATTTGTTTTCATTAGAAAAAAAAAAAAAAAAGACGTTAACTACCTGGAAAATCAATTCCCACCATCCCACAAAAGCTAGAAAACTACAACTCTCAAGAAATCCAAGAACTTTATTTCCATGGAAAATATAACACTATCAAACACACAAAAGTTAAAAATTGGCATCCTAATTTCATTTTCTCTATAAAATTGGTCCTATCAAATGGTGCCTTAATTCAACTTATCATTTAATTTGACACGCATTGTCACGTAGATTGATATTGACCATTATTGTGCTAATTTCCACTAAAATAATTACTTTGAATAAAGGGTCAAACATCCTATGTAGGTTTGACTTTTTTGTTGTGATGATGCCCTGACAAAGGGTTGTGATTACAGTAGATAAGCCATGTGTGGCTCATGGTTTATATTTCGGTTGAAAAATCAATTCTAAGGTTTTTATTTTTATTATTATTATTATTTTGGTTGAGAGGCCTTCTCTATTTTTAATAGCTATTAACAAGACGAGGATACAAAATTGACAATTATCTAAAGGTATCGAATGCTAAAGAATTTCTCATCTCATGAATTTAATTGTGCCTTTATACTTTTGCGATTCGGTTAAGTTGTTTACTATGACCCACAGTTCTTTATATCTCCACTCGCTCTTTTTCGAAAATAATTTTGTTAAATGAGTAATCGGCTCACGTGGACATGTGAGAAATAATAATAAGACACAATAAAGGAAGCCCTCCGGGGCATAGCCTAGTGGTGCAAAGGACAAGAGTGAAGTTATCTCACGTCTTGTTGACAGTCGCAGTGTGGGAAGTCGATTCCTGAAACATGAAATTGGACTCTTTGTAGGCGCAATGTACATGCAGCTCTTGTGCCTTGACTTGTTGGAACACATTCCACGATTCACCTTCCTCACAAAGCTCCAGGAGCATGTCGGTGTGAACCCCCAAGGTTGGGTTCAACCTTTTTTTAAGACACAATAAAGAAGGTCATATGTCAGAGAAAATCTTTGTCAACCAGTAACTCTGCAACTTTATTCTTCCCTGACAGGGAATATATGGCCTTTTCCCAACAGCATACATGATTTACAGACCAAATAAAGAAGGGTCTTTTGAAGTGGCTCAAGAAGCCAAACATGCCATAGAGAATATTTGTTCTAGACCAAAATGCAAATTGTCGCACGTGCTGAGGATTAAGCCCTAATCCTAATCACGGGGGTTAAAAATAAAAATAAAAATAAAAAAATAATCAAAATGCGAAGGCTACATTTATTTCCCATGGCAGGTTTCCGATCTAACGTTGACGAATATAAGATTCTCCCATCTCTTACACCAAAAAACATCACATGAAGAAAACCCTTTACATTGTAGAAATATAAGTCAATCCAGGTATATGATTAAGCTTCACACATTTAAACAACACAAAAGCCATACGCGTAGAGTTGTATCTGGGACAAACCAGATCGGTTTCATAATAGCATAAAACAAGCTACAAGCAAATCACACGTCATAACCAAGCTTTCACAAATACCAATAAAAAGAAATAACCAATTGTCACACAGGAAAGTACTACCAGAAAGAGAACATATCAACATTCGTCTCTTTCTCTAAATAAGAATGAAATGGATATTCACATGTAGCTCTTGAAGTAACTTGGATAACAAAACTCATCTTGATTACAACTACTAATATTATTACTAAGAAGACCAAAAATTGAAAAGATGGAAGATACACCCACTTCTTGCGACGAAAAAAGAAAAAATGAACGGAAAAGTGTAACTGGATCATTACCTCCTCTTTTACCGGGCTTTTTATCTTCCTTTCCAGCTTTCCTTTGGATAAGTCATACCTCTTCCCTTTTGGGATGATAATAAAGCAGCAAATGGATGAAAAAAGGGAAGATCCTCGAGCATTAGACCAACATAGCTCCACCAAGCCCAAAAGTTATATCACTCCTATTTCTTTGATAGGAGCTCAATATCTTCGCAAAAAGAGAGAGCATCTAACGAGGGAGGGAGAACTAGGCTTCATAAATCACCAAAGATCACTAGATCTGAGTAGCAACTTCTTCTATTCTCTTCCATGCCAACTCACGATGCTCTTCTCGTACTCCAACCCCTGCTTCCATTTCCTCATACTGTCTCTGACACTTCTCGAACAGTTCAGTATCCATCTCCAGGAACATTTTTCGGACATTGGAGCTCAGACCGAGGATTGCCTGATTCCAGTGACCTTGTGTATTCTTTTCTAATGCATCAAATATTATCGGTAGGATAACATGTCGGTTCTCTGCAATCAGCCTCACTATGTGTTCATTGTTCCACCAGAAAAGAGCCCTTTCCGCCACCTGCCACATAGCATGAGGATAAATTTAGAAAGCCTGGGAATAATTATGATGAAAGTAATAAAACTTGAAAGCACGATCCACATGGACAAAAAAAGTGCATATTTTCTCAAAGGGCTTCCGATATTCACTAACCAATTTGACAAGTACATATGACATAAAACAATAACAATAACAATAACAACAACAACAACAACAATAACAACAACAACAACAACAACAATAATAATAATAATAAGAACAACAACAACACATACACCACATAATGCCAATATAAATCATGTTTCACATTGAGCATCTTGAAAAAAAACACTGCATGGTGGTGCATTCAATTTTTAATAAACAACGTTTACGCAGAAGAGTTTGATGAAAACATAAGCTTCGAAGCATAATGCTTGCACCAATATAATATGCGGTGATCTAATTACTTCATTTAAGCTCTGTCATATCACTAAGTTTCTCAAACAATCCATGAAAGTAATGGACAGTTATCAAATCAAATTTAATCATATGCATGTCAGTATTGGCAGGCTGCATAAATTACTTACTAAGCAACCAAGACCATCACATGACACTGGATTGCATGAAACAATGAATGGCACTGTATGCAATACTTCAGTTGACACCACCAAAAGTCTAACTGGCAATAGTGAGCAATGAATTTGGCAAAATATTCACTTCTCAAATGTGAAAACAATGAGGAAGCCACAATCATGCATTCCTAGGGTGTAATAAATCGTGACTACCATGTGTGTTTTCATATTTCTACATGAAAATTTTAAAACTGGTGCTTATGAAAAAGAAAGATCGGTATCAAAAGACTCCATTTGAGAAACGCCCACCATTATCTTCGGTACACTTACATCTAATCAAGCTGATATGCATATAATAAGTGAGTACAAGGCTTGCTACTTTGTACTGGTAGTACAAAGCAGAATATAAGCAAAGTTTTCATTATAATTACTTTCTAGATTGTAAAAAACAGATTGAGTATGCCAATTCTGAGATGCTGAAACAATTAGGAAATAATCGTCTACACAAGCAGAGGTATAGCTCTTTGTGTTTCAGCTTCACTGAAAGAATAATTCAAACTCCAAACCAAGCTCATGTTTAATGCAAATGTGCATAATTGAAAACACAAATATCATCTATAATCAGCATTGGGATCAAGTTCAAAGTAATTCCACATATGATATTAATTATTCAACTTTGATAAATTAAGTGAAAATGTTACCCATAAAATTTTCAACTTTATAGATTATGTAATAGCCTAAATAACTTACATGAGTATGCACACAACTTACTTATATTACAATATATTAAAATATTAGGGTAGAAAACACAAAGCATTGCAATGTTCAAGAGTTCAGAGAAACGGAGTCAAAGCTTATACACAAGGATTATCTGAAAAGTAACTGAAAATCAACCTCAAACCTCTTTTGCATGACCAGATACACTAACTTAGCTAAACTTTTCTTGTGAAAGGATTGCTTTCATTTTAGCGGTAGATGATGAGGGCAAATCCTTACAAGGGGTTGCTGATAAACAGTATCCATGGTTCAAATTATTCCCACTTTTGACCTTCAGTTCGTTGCATGAAAAGAGGGAGATAAATGGACTGAGCTTGTTTCCTTTCCCAGTAAATCATGCTTACCAAGTATATATAGTTTTCTCAACCGATCCTATTCCACAAACCATTATAACTTTTCACACATCATTTAAGTGTCAACTAATTTTTCATTTTCCATATAATCTAACAATAGCCTTTGTTTGTCTGACTCCAAATTTGTGTCTGGTAAATATTTGGAAATATGTTAGCATGACATAAGAAGTTGTTAGGAGAATATCAGTATGCAAGCCAGTTTGTTACTGCTGATATCAGCTGCTATCGGGGTTATTTGGGCTTTGAATTAGTTTGGTGCTTCAATCATAGTATTATACAAGCAATAATCAGAAATAGAACTCACTCCTTTCTCTCTATCCATTCTTTCATCGTCATCTTCGCTACCGTCACTGCCACGTATCCTTTTTTGATCACCTCCAAAGCTTGATTTCTATTCTAATCAAGCCTTTTGGTTTTCAAGATTTGCAGTCTCAGCCCAAGATGTGCAGAGCCCAAACTATATATAAATGGGTAGTTCTGGTTCATACTCAATATTCTCAGTCACTATTTTCCACGTCAACTCAAGTCTATGTAAAATAGAAGAGATAATTTTTGAGACTCCCCTGAGGTATGAGACTGTTATAGAGACTCTTTGTCTTTTCAAAAACTACAGAAACCTCCCTCTATCAAAAATAAATACGATTCGACTATTTCACCCTTATCTTTATATTATATTTGAAACAATCTTTTTTATTAATTTTAATTTAGTTGAGAATAATTGTGTTTTAACTTGAAAAAAGTTCCTTTTTTCCCATTTAGCAAAAATAGTTACAACTCAACAATATTTTTTCTAAATTAAGCCTTTTAATTTAGAAGAAAAAACAAGAAATTATTAAAAAAATCTTTGAATAGAAAAAGGAAAAAAATCCAAAATTTTAACCTTATTCAGGGCTATCTTTGTTTTATATTGAAAATAAACCCATTTGATTAAGATATGACAACATTTCTTTTTAAGAATTTCTCTTTAAGAAATGAGAAAACAGCGAAAAGGAAGATAGTTTAAATATATTAATTTTAAAGGTAATTCAAATCTAGAAGTGTAAAATGGGAAATTGGGGTTCGGGGGTGGAGGGGCGTAAATTTAAAGATAACTTGCTATTTGTTTATACTAAAAAGGCAGAATCTTTTATGATAAATAACCCTAGGAGAGGTTTTCGTAGTGTTTGAAACACAGGAAGTCTTTGTATATTATCTCAAAACAAAAGAGAAAATGAAAGACAGAGTAAACAAAACAATCAATAAAGACCTTCTTGTCAAACCCATAATTATACTGAAACCCTTCCCTTTCTCACTTTCCAAGCGTAATTGAAAGCAAAGAAGAAAGATTGCGTGGGGCCAATGTCACTTGATAATGATTACTACAAACAATGATCAACACATCCATAGACTCCTTACAGCTAATTCTGGCCATCTTCCCATCAAGAAATTCTAAGATCATATAATCTCAAGGTCCCTGGGGGACGTCCGATCCTAAAAGTAGAAGGGTAAAAAATATTACGAGCTCCAGAAGAACTAAAGTTTAGCCTGTTATGTCCAAGCTCATCCTTTCTTGTTTAGAACTATTTACATTATTACGTAAACTTTGACCACATGGATATTATCCATCTAGGCGATAAGAAAAACTCTTTTAAGTATCCTAGAGTCATTGCTCTGAAATAATATAGAACATCAAATTGTATATATTGAGTGCAGTAGCAATTTCATAAGACACCTCCAGAAAATAAGGCCTAGTCCCTTGATAGAACTCTGAAAATGAAGTGCATATTTTCATTCCAAAAACATGATTGCACTTCTCAATCACATCTGGATCTTGAATATACAATCAATAGAATTTCAAAGTCAAAAGATGAAAAGTAGGAGACAAGGATAAGTTCATAACTGTAAAGTTCTGTTAATATCTGGAAATACTTCTAATCAGCACTATTTGGAAGTACATAACTATTCTATATTAAAGGGCAGAATGACAACTGATCTGTTGATATATTGTCTCAATGTTTGTTCACAACATTTCTAATGTTACTCAAATGTACGTGTTAGGATTGAATTTCGACCATCTCATCAAAAATTAATTAGTGTCCAGTGAATGACATCAGGCTAAACATTATATTGCATTAGACCACCAAATTTGAGTGACCCAATCCATGGACCTATGAGCGGTCTTATTGTACCGCAACAATCCCTTCCTCAAAATGATGCTCTTGTGACTCAAACCCATAACCCTGACTCTGATGCCACTTGCTAGGATCGAGTTTCAATCATCTCATATAAAAACAAACTGATGTCGAATGAGGGCATGATAAACCTTTTTACGGCATTCAACCACCATCAATTAAGTGACCCAACCCATGGACTAAAGAGTGAACTTGTTGCACTGCCATCTGTATATAATAGGCTCTTGCAATTTGATCCAAGCTACACAAGTTTAATCCAAAATCACTCTTGCAATTTGATTCAAACTACACAAGTTTAATCCGAAATCAATAGAAATAATGTAAAAACTATGTTTATGGTACAATGATTGTACAAAAAAAGCATCTTGATTAAGGAAATTTGATCAATATTTAGGCCTAATTTAGGCAAAAATAAAAGGGAAAGATCAAATCAAACCACTGGTACTCATTTTGAAAGATCAAATTAAACCACGACTACTCATTTCATTAATCAACCTAGTATATACAAGAAAAAAAAATAAAAATGTATTTTGTTCTTAAGCTTCCAACTACATTTTGGTGACATGATCTCATTTTTTTAGTATCTAAAAGCTTAGAAAAAGACGTATTATAAAGATGAAGAGAATCGTGTGGACAAAGGGACATAAAATACAAAAAATAACTGTAAAAGAGAAATGTGGAGTATAATGATAAGATACCAACTGGAAAGAACAAGTTCAACTGAGGAATAAGTGATTATTTGATTAAAAACGGGTGATTACAGAAACTGGACTGAACATAAAGCCTGAAGAAGGCTGTAAATAAGAACCAACCACTTTACTGCTCACTCAAATATTTGCCTGAATATCTCTTATTTCTCTCCCTTATATATAACCGGTATCTAACAGAGATATTCCCTCTTCCCATGTGCATTTGTAACAGAATTTAGTTAAGCGTGCCTTCCAGCTGATTCTCCAACCTTCTTGGATCTTCTAGAATAGGTGATATGGACCGGGGGCCTATCAATACCCCCGGTTTCCAAACACACCTTGTCCTTAAGGTAAAAGTCTGGGAAGTGTTCTGAAATAGAGTTCACTGACTCCCAGGTAGCTTCTGACGCAGGTAGGCCTTTCCATTGAACTAGAACTTCTTTTCCTGGTGGTTGACCTGTAGGTGCCTGGCGAATATCCAAGACTTGATCAGGTTCGACAGCCCATTCGAGGTCATGAGTGAGATGCGGTGGAATTGGTTGGTGTGCTACCTTCGCACCTCGAGCTTTTTTTAATTGAGAAACATGAAAAACTGGGTGTATAGAAGTTGTGGAAGGTAAGTCCAAACGATAAGCCACTGGTCCTATTCGCTTTAACACTTCAAACGGGCCAAAGTACTTAGGCCCCAGTTTCTCATTTGGTCGTCTTGCCAACGAGCGAAGGCGGTATGGTCGTAGCTTGACATAGACTAGCTCGCTTTCAGTAAATTGGATGTCTCTTCGATGTTGGTCTGCTGATAATTTCATCTTATCTTGAGCACGGCTGAGATGAGTCTTCAGTTCATCTAACATTAAGTCTCTGTCCAGCAGTTGTTGTTCAACGGAGTGCACCTTAGTGGATTGACTGCCAAAACGAATTAAAAGCGGGGGATCCCTTCCTTAGACAGCACGAAATGGAGTGGTGTTGATAGAGGCGTGGAATGTCGTGTTGTACCAATATTCCGCCCAGGGTACCCAAGTAGACCAGCTCTTAAGTTTGTCATAAGAAAAACACCGAAGAAATGTCTCAATACATCTATTGACCACTTTAGTTTGGCCGTCCGTTTGAGGGTGATACGCTGTACTTCGTCGTAGAAATGGCCCCTGTAGGCGAAAAAGTTCTGTCCAAAATTGGCTTAAGAAGACCTTGTCCCTGTCAGAGATGATGGAGTTTGGGATGCCATGAAGACGCACGATTTCTCTAACAAAAATGGTCGCCACCCCAGAGGCTGTATAGGGATGTTTTAGAAGCAAAAAATGTGCATACTTGCTTAATCGGTCGACCACAAACAGCAATGTATTGTAACCACCGGATGTTGGAAGGCCTTCAACAAAGTCCAATGAGATATCTTCCCAAATCCGGCAGGGAATTGGTAGGGGTTGTAGTAGTCCAGCTAGAGAGAGGGAAAGTGACTTGTTTTGTTGGCAAACTGTACATTCATCAACCATTTTTTTGATATCTTTCTTCATTCCTTTCAAGTACAAGTTGCTAGCCACCCTTTTGTAGGTTCGAAGGAACCCAGAGTGACCTCCCAAGGTACAGCAGTGCAACTGCTTAAGAACAGTGGGGATCAGTGTAGAAGAGTGAGGGATGACCAGGCGCCCTTTGAACATCAGCCTGCCTTGCTCGAGTGAATATTTGGGATGGAGGTCTGGGTCTTCCTGTAGCTCCTTTATTATCTTTGAGAGTTGTGGGTCATCAATGACCTGATTGTGAATTAACTAGACGTCCAACACTTGAGGAAATGTAAGAGCCGCTAGTTCGACTGGGCTGGGAATGCGAGACACAGCATCTGCAGCTTTATTTTCCTTCCCTGGCCTGTACTGTATCTCGAACTCGTATCCCAGTAATTTGGTCACCCACTTCTGAAATTCCATCGGAATCATTCTTTGCATGAGGAGGAACCTTAAGCTACGCTGATCGGTGCGAACTATGAATTTTTGTCCAAAAATATAATGACGCCATTTTTGGATTGCCAGCACAATCGCCATCAATTCCCTTTCATAGACTGATTTGTGTTGCG
Source organism: Olea europaea var. sylvestris (assembly GCF_002742605.1). Taxonomy (NCBI): domain Eukaryota; kingdom Viridiplantae; phylum Streptophyta; class Magnoliopsida; order Lamiales; family Oleaceae; genus Olea; species Olea europaea. Next base: position 21,141,193 of record NC_036238.1, read on the forward strand.
ATTTAGTAGACAACACCTGGTTGAAATACGCGATGGGCTGTTGTTCCTGCATAAGGACTGCTCCTACCCCATGACCTAATGCATCAGCTTCGATGATGAAGGGTTTTGAGAAGTCTGGTAGGGCTAATACTGGTACGGTTGTCACGGCATCTTTCAGCTTTTGAAATATTGTTTCTGCTTCTTCATTCCACCCAAATGCATCCTTCTTTAGTTGTTGTGTCAGTGGCCAGGAGATTGCACCGTAGCCTGCCACAAAAAGCTTGTAGTACCCTGTCAAACCCAAAAATCCCCTTAATTCTCTGATGTTACGGGGGGTCGGTCACTACACCATTACTTCTATCTTCTTTGGGTCAGCTATCACTCCCTGTTCAGATACTAGGCGGCCGAGATACTCTATTTGTTTCTGAGCAAAGATACACTTCTTGGCGTTTTGCATATAACTGATGCGCAGCTAGAGAAGTAAGGACTTTTTCCAAGTGCTGTTCATGAGTTGGAAGGTCCTTACTGTACACCAGAATGTTATCGAAGAAAACCAGAACAAATTTTCTGAGGTACTCCCTGAAGACCAGATTCATTAGCGACTGAAAGTTGCCGGCACATTTGAGAGACCAAAAGGCATGACAAGGAACTCATAGTGGCCCTCATGCGTTCGGAATGCGGTCTTGTGAACATCTTCCTTCCGTACTCTTATTTGATGGTACCCAGATTTAAGGTCTAATTTCGAGAACACGGTTGTCCCATGAAGTTCGTCTAAAAGCTCCTCGATCACGGGAATTGGGAACTTATCAGGAATTGTTGCTTTGTTTAATGCCCTGTAGTCTACACAGAAATGCCAACTGCCATCTTTTTTCTTGACGAGCAACACCGGACTTGAGAATGAGCTGACACTCGGCTGAATAATCCTTGCCGCTAGCATTTCCCGGACCAGTTTTTCAATTTCATTTTTCTGAAGGTGGGGGTATCGAAAAGGCCTGACGCTGATTGGATCAGTTCCCTCCTTTAGCTGAATTGAGTGGTCTGTGTCTCAGTTGGGAGGTAGCCCCTGTGGCTCTTCAAACACCTGTTGATGTTTCTGTAGCACCTCCAGTACTCCCTTAGCTAACTTCACCCCAGTCGTCACCCCAACCGACTTATGAGAGGAGCTATCTAATTCTACCCAAACTCCCTGGCCCTCATTCTGTAAAGCCTTCATCATTGCCCTTAATGAAATTCCAAATTTGTTATGTCCCAATTCGCCCTTCAATGTTACCAAGGCCTCGCCCATACGAAAATTCATGGTGAGGAGCTTCCAGTTAACTTCCATGCTGCCCAAACTTCCCAGCCATTGCATTTCCAGTACCACATCTGTACTTCCTAATTCAAGAGGCAAAAAATCTTCGACTATACGCAACCCTTGAAGCTCCAAAACCACACTCTTACATATACCCTTCCCCCTTACCGATTCTTCTGTTCCCATCACCACCCCGTAGTTGGTTGTCGCTGTTGTTGGAATCCCTAGTTTTCGGACCAATTCTAGAGAAATAAAATTATGTGTTGCCCCACAATCGATCAATACTGTTACTGGACTAGACCCTACGGTCCCTTTAAGTTTCATGGTGCCCGGTGTGGTCAATCTGACCACCGAGTTCAGTGACAGCTCCACCTTGTCGGAGACGTCCAGGGGCGGTTCCGTTACCTGATCTTTGAAGATCCCCTCTTCTTCGCTGTCATCTTCTTCCACCAGCAAGACACGTAGCTCACGGTTCTTACATTGAAGGTCCACAGTAAATTTTTGATCACAACGGAAACAAAGGCCTTTGTCCCGCCTCATCTGCCACTCAACGTCTGTCATGCATCGGGTGGGAAACTCTCTCCGGTTGGTGGTCAAGTTCTCCCCTACCGTGACCGTCTTTATTGGAAACGATGTCTCTGGTTTCTTTGCTTCCAAGCGATTTTGAGATGTTTTGTTGGATCTATGGATTGTGAGTTCATGGGCCTCTTTAATTATGGCATTTCGGTCTTCCACCTTCTGGGCTAACTCCATAATTTGGCCCAGTCCTCTTGGGCCCAATACTCGAATTTCGGCCCTAATTTCAGGCTTAAGTCCATTAACGAATGTACTTTCCAGGACCTCATCTGAAATGTCCTTCAACGGCGCAGCTAACACCTCAAATTCACGACGAAATCCTGCAACAGTACCCTTTTGTCTTATGGCGAGGAATTTTTCGCACATGCTTCCCTCCTGTGATGGCCGGAATCTCAACAGCAGTTGCTGCCTGAACTGTTGCCAACTTTGGAATGGTGTCCTTGCCTTCGTCCATTGAAGCCAAGAGAGGGCGTCTCCATCAAGGATGACCCCCTACTGCTCCCCGTTTCTCATGCTCTGACAGCCCATTAATATCGAAATACCTCTCGGCACGGAAAAACCACCCATCCGGGTCCACCCCACTGAAAATGGGCATTTTGAGTTTCCGTATTTTCCGCTAATTTTCCCCTCCTTTGTGTTGATCCGTCATGGCAGTACCTTCCTCGAAAGTAGCCTCGCTTGATCCCTCCGGCCACTTTCCGCGATCCAGACTGCGTAGTTCACCCATGCTTGCCGGCTGTTTGTTCTGTGTCGGCCATCCCCCAGTAATGTTGCTCGATCCTTCCTTCTCCACAGTTTTACTCTTCCCACTCCCTGAATTTGCCATTGACGCCACCGCCTTCCTGGTTTCTTCTATGGACTATAATACTACTGCCATGCTATGGGTTAATTGTTCTACTGATTTTGCTAGACCTGGAAGCTGCTGCATCTCTGCCTTCATTTCCTCAACATCTTTCTCCACTGCTTCTACCCTGCCTTCCGTTTTCTTCTGTGCCATCAGGATATTAATGCTCTGATACCAATTGATAAGATACCAACTGGAAAGAACAAGTTCAACTGAGGAATAAGTGATTATTTGATTAAAACGGGTGATTACAGAAACTGGACTGAACATAAAGCCTGAAGAAGGATGTAAATAAGAACCAACTACTTTATTGCTCACTCAAATATTTGCCTGACTATCTCTTATTTCTCTCCCCTATATATAATCGGCATCTAACAGATATATTCCCTCTTCCCATGTGCATTTGTAACAGAATTTAGTTAAGCCTGCCTTCCAGCTGATTCTCCAACCTTCTTGGATCTTCTAGAATAGGTGATATGGACCAGACGCCTATCATAGAATTATTTGTAGTATTTGATATACCTTTAGCGAAAGCTAAACCACAATGAAAGCTAAACCATCTCTGATATTCTAAATAGCATCATCGTATTCAATATAATATTTTCCAACAGGCAATGACTACAATGGTGATCTCTGAAGCTTCATCATTCCATTTCATGACCCACTTCAGGATTAATCTAAGATCAGCTTAGACATCTTATTCTAGATTTAGAATAGATATAAGGAACATTGCATATGCACCAGAATAAAGATTCAAATATGATGCAGATAGAAACCATCGTAATCCAGGTCATCTCGTGAATTGATTGATATCACGTTTTTCCTTTTATATGTTAGCAATTGTAACATGAAATTATACATTAAAAGGCTTTCACATGTCAGTTTAGTAGGTTTACCACTTATTTATCATACATTATATACCATTATACCCAATACTTGCTTATCAGTAGATTCACAATTCTGCAAAGGCAAATTCTTAAAACTCTAATAGATGCCAGTACGCTATATCCCGAAAAGCAAATATACAAATAAAATCTTCTCTTGATTAAAAAATAAAAATAAAAAGGAAAATCACCGTTTCTAGAAATAGGATGAGGAAGAGAAAGCTGAAATGATGGTCTTTTTCGTATCAAGCTAGACAGGGTACAAGGATGATGCTCAGAATAAGTTTCCATTCTATGATTGTGGATAGACAACAGGACAGGTCTCAATTTAGACATGTCAGAAATTTCTAACAAAATCAAAATAAATAACTTCCACGTCCTTCATATTTTACATTTACATAATGTCTCAAAGTACAACATTTTCTGTCACAATCGATTTATTTATCTTTAGTTGAATAATACCACTTCCGCAGGAAAGAAATCAATCAATACTAAAACTAAAGGATTCACCTTTTTTATATAAAGCTTCAATCAAAGACCAAGCTAAGAAAATTGTGTGCAATCTAACAAACTACTCATTAGCCATTATGAAAACTGATTTCTAAAGTTAATACATTATTAATCAGAAGAGCTATAATTCTAAGAAAACTAAATTGCATAGATTGATGACTTAAAGCAACAAATAAAATACTATGGGTGCTGCGCATAAAGAATTCTCAAACCTGGAAATGCAAGCTGTTGAGGCATCGTCCAATTTGTCTAAACAGAGGAACCATGCAGCATTGGAATTCTGCAGACTGCGTAACCTCCAATATTTCTTCTAATTCTCCAAGGAAGAGAACCTCCTTACCACAATTTGTAACTGGCCAGTACTTTAGCATACCCCGAATGACAATATCAGCCAACCTGTAATCTTTTGCAACAAATTGGGTTATACAATAGGACAACTGCTGATGATATGATGCAACACATTTAGCCTTGTGAAGTGGAATAAGTGCTCGTACAAGGAACAACTTGTGCTCTTCTTTCATTGGCAGTGCAAATCCATTTATAATACTTCCAAGAATCTCTAATAGCTCACCAATTCCACAGTACCTCTCTGTCTCAAATAAAAATCGATAAAAAATGTTGTTTATTGCATTCCTTATGAAGGGTCGATGAACCATAAATCTCCCATATATTCGATGAAGAATAGTCTTCAAGTACTCACGCTCTCTCATATCTTCTGAATCAAACAAATCGAGCAATTTCAACACAAATGAGTGATCAAGATATTTCTTCGCAACCTTATTGTCTGTATCAGATGAAACCACATATCTCAAAAGTAACTCATATACAAGTTGTAAGTGAGGCCACACAGGATCCATGAACATCTCATCCTCCTCTGGATCTACACCCTCCATTACCGTACCATGCTGTGAAGGTGGCAAACATCGGAAAATATTGGCAGATATCATCTTAACCAACTCTTCCTGCATTATCTCATTCATCTTACAAGACCCTGACTGCACCAAATCAACAAGCTCTGCAAGGGTTTGTCTCTTGATCTCCTTCTCACGAGCAGACTTCATCGTATCCGAAAAATCAAACATAATGCAACAGTTCTGAAGTTTCCGGATGAACACTACATGTCGGTCTGACAATGGAACATCCTTCAACATGGGCAAGACCTCGACTACTCCAGGGTTTTGTGGGACAGGCACATGGGCGGGGGCCTGTGGTGGAGCAGCCGGCAATCTGGACGCATGATTCACAGTCACATCCGGAGCTGCTGTACTCGGTATAGGAGGCTCAATTGCTTCTGATTTTGAGGGCTTTCGTTGCCCTCTTTTCATTATTTTGTTAAACATCACTTTCCCCCAATTAAAACACCACCCAAAATTTAAAAAGATAAACAAGCACTCAGACTAACACCAACACTAGTCATACTAATTCCTAGTTATCTCCTACGCTTATTCTTGTTTCCATCAAACCACTTGATTAATAAATTTGCATCCTGGAGATGGGAGAAAATAAATAAACGAACAAACTATGAACAGTTATACATGTGAAAACATATATCATACATATAAATTGTGTAAGCATAAAATGTAAATACCTTAAATTCGATGTTGAATTGATCAAACCGATTCGAAATCTGGAAGATTTAAGCCACGAATGAGAAAAAGTGAAATCCACCTATACACCATGAAAACAATGATCTAGAGAGATAAAATTGTGGTTCCCCGATTAAGGAAAGGGAGATCCGAAATGGGAGGGAAGGAAGAGAATACCGGAGCGGCTTCTCTCTCTCTCTCTCTACTTTATTTTTTCATTTTTCTTTTTCTTTTTCTTTTTCACCTTTTCTGTGGCCCTCTAGCTTTCGAACAGAAGAAGCGCGTGACCCGACCCGAGTGATATTTGGGCATTTTAACGACAATTGCAGAACTTGATCCTCGGACTATTTCCTAAGTAGTAATTTGATCCTCAATCTTTAAAAGGAAAAAGTAATTGTTAAATTTAAATCGTAGAAGTACAATTATTCGTAACTTTTTAGGAGAAATAGTAGTGGCTCCCATGAAAGTAAATGAATAGTAGCTATGAGTGTATTTTTGAAATTAATATTTGACCGGATAAAAAATACATTATTAGCTTCTTTTAATATTTTACAAATAAAGGTTAGTTGACGATATCAAAGTGTACAAATTTATTTTCAACCGCCGCATAATTATAATGAAAAAAAATTTCACTTTCAAAATTTTATCATGACTCATGTTGGAAACCAAAATACAAATTCGTGATGTTAGACACATGAGAGTCTGGTGAGTGGTTAATATATTTGAAAATTTTCCAATTTAAGACTAGAATGCATCTATTAATAAATTTGAGGACCAAAGGAGAAATTTTCTCATTTGAATGTTATCTTTTTGAGTTAATTTTGTTCCCGGCTTCAAAATAAATCAATTGGAATAATGATCCAATTTATTGGGAATTTGAATCTCAATCAAGGAAAATTTAAATAAAATCCGAATTTATGATCGTCTGTAAATTCAATGAATGAATTACCTCTCGACGATCTTGAATCAGATCAATATCATAAATAACAATATCTGAGCTATCAAATCAATTCGTCGTCGAGACTTGAATAGTATAACATAGCTCTTTAACCATTGTTGTAGCTCACCATATGTATTCCATGCCCCCTTATCCATATTTTGGTTCCAATTCAAATTAGAAAATTTGATGATAAATGCATATGGTCGGATTAAATTTAATATAAGAAAATTGAGAGCTTAATTGGCAATATGTCACTCTTTGTCGGCTACCGTTGAGTAAGTCGATTGCAATCCAATAGGTCCTCTCAAATCAAAAATGACTCCACCACTATTAATAATGGAGGTAGCCAAGGGGAAGAAAACAGTAGAATGGGGTGAACCAATGTTTAGTTTTCGCTTAATTTTCAATTTAGTGATGGATTGTCTTATCTACATGTGAAAAAATCGATGTTAATCGATGTCCAATTTCGATGAGGAAATATGAATTACTATAAGAAAAATGACTTATTTTTCACTAACTTATCAATGTATTTGCAACAGACAGATTGCCATATCATGTCGTTTTCGAATTTTCTTTGCAGCATAATCTCTATATCCGAAAACGGAAAGTTATCAATTCACAAATTTAAACCAACTGAATCTAAAAGAAGAAAGAAACGATTTTAAATTATTTCTGTACACATTGACTTTCAGAAAAAGGGGGAAAAATATTAGTATACTTCGAACCCTTTTCTTTAGGAGTTCATATATATTTATCAACTCCAAGACTTCTGCTTCATGTTATCTGATTCATGAAGTCAAGTTTGATCCGAAGATCACAAACATTTACCCTAATTAATCCTTTATACTGTGAACAAGTCAAATTCTTAGTATTCTTATCCATATATAATTAAGAATATGGTTTTTAAGTTTTTGATTGATAGAAATATAACTGAAAAATCTTTCTTAACATGCATGAATTTCAAGGAAATTGGACTGCTTGGATTTTACGACCCTAGCTAGACACATATTTGATAAGTAGTATTAAATCGATTTTACTCCAGAGATATACTATAATCCACCTTACCCTATCTGTTAAAATTTTACATTTGTTCAATTCTCTTTCAAAGTTTATTTAAAAATAATAATAATAGTAATAAAGGGATGTGTAAAATATAGACAGATAGAATATGAAACTGGAAATTAGGTTCTTTAACAGATAATTCAAATTAGAGAGCTATTTTATCTCTAACAACTATACCTTATCTTATCTCCAGCAATTATAAATTGTTCTGGTTTCGTTTATTAAAGATCAAGTAATCAACAAATTTTAATTCATATTTCAATCTTCCGAATTTTCACATTTTTACAGAAACCTATTCAGTTGTTCAAGAACCAAGATACGTGATGGCTGAAACAGGGATTACCACTAACTCTCCACCAGGAAAAGGATGCGGATTGTGTCGTTTTACAGTGCAAGTCCTCACCGGCCGGTGGTTCATGATGTTTGCTTCCTTCCTGATAATGGCTGGCGCTGGTGCAACCTATCTCTTTGGTGTTTATTCAAAAGTGATAAAGGCCACGCTTGGCTATGATCAATCAACCCTAAATACTTTAAGCACATGCAAAGATTTGGGAGCCAATGTCGGAGTTCTATCTGGCCTAATAGCCGAGGTTACACCAACATGGTTCGTGCTCTTGATCGGATCACTCATGAATTTTGCAGGCTATTTTATGATATGGCTTTCAGTGACTAGAAGAATATCAACACCCAAAGTTTGGCAAATGTGTCTCTATATATGCATTGGGGCGAATTCGCAGAATTTTGCAAACACGGGTTCAGTTGTTACTTGTGTGAAAAACTTTCCAGAAGGCCGAGGTATGTTGCTGGGTTTAATGAAGGGTTACGTAGGACTAAGTGGTGCAGTTTTTACCCAACTTTATCTTGCAATATATGGAAATGATGGTAAATCTTTAATTCTTCTCATCGGTTGGCTCCCAGCAGTGATTTCAATATTCTTCATCTTTAACATTAGGGCACTGAAAATTTCTAGGCATCCAAATGAGATTAATGTTTTATATGAGAATCTGATAATATCAGTTACTTTGGCATTGGTCTTAATGGGATTAACAATAGCACAAAAATATATTAATTTTTCTCATAAGGCCTTAATTGGAAGTGCCACTATTGTTTGTGCTTTGCTTTTCCTTCCATGTCTTATTGCGATCCGAGAAGAATTTTATACTTGGAGATTGAACAAAGAGGAGGCTAAAAAAGCCCCTTCTGGGGTTCTTGTTGAGGAACCACCTTTGACAGAATCAAAACCTGCAGAAGAGATTGAGCCAGAAATCGTGGAATTGGTAGAATATGAGAAACCCATGGTCGAAGAAAAGAAAGAAACTTCATGGTATGAAAACATATGCAAAAAACCGAAAAGGGGTGAAGATTACACAATATTACAAGCCCTACTAAGTGTAGACATGATAATACTTTATGTGGCTACATTTTGTGGATTAGGTTGCAGTTTAACTGCAGTTGATAATTTAGGCCAAATTGGTGAATCATTAGGCTATCCAACTCATACTGTCAGTACATTTGTTTCCCTAGTAAGCATATGGAACTTTTTTGGTAGGGTTTTTTCAGGGTTTGTCTCAGAAAAACTAGTTTTGAAATGGAAAATACCTCGTACTCTTATGATGACATTTTCCCTCGTGTTACCATGCATCGGAGACCTGTTGATCGCGTTGCCCTTTCCGGGATCAGTCTACATTGCTTCGTTGTTGATCGGATTCTCTTATGGTATACAATTGACCGTGCTTTTCATCATCATTTCAGAGCTTTTTGGATTGAAATATTACTCAACTCTCTTTAATTGTGGTCAATTGGTTAGCCCTCTTGGATCATACATATTTAACGTGAGAACCGTCGGAAAGCTGTACGATAGAGAGGCATTGAAACAACTTGCAAGTAAAGGGATGACACGATCAATGGTACGCGAGCTAACATGCATGGGGAAGCAGTGTTACAGACTATCTTTCTTGATTTTAGCCTGTGTGAACTTATTTGGAGCTCTTGTTTCATTGATATTGGTGTTCAGAACAAGGAAATATTACCAGACTGATATCTACAAGAGGTTTAGGGATGAAATGGAAAAGAATGAGAAAGAAATGGCGGCGGTTTCCACCGGGTATATTCAGGCTCGCAGCATATAGATCAGGAAAAAGTTGGGAAAAAAAAAAAAGGGTTTGTCTTTTCTTATTTGATGAAAATTTCTGTTCTAAATTATTGTCTATATGTGAATCGAACTTCTTAAATTTCTTCATTATAGTTTGATTCCAACAATTTGTAGCCAGTTTTTCTTTATTAATTAGATATTTCTTGCATTTTTTGTTCTCTCTCTCAAAGCCCTATCAGAATACAGTGACTTGAAGACCTATCTTGAGAGAGAGCACCATTGAGTGGTAAAGACCAGTTTTTCCCAATTCTCTACCATACTGCTACATGTTCAAAGGTTCTTTCCAATTGACGAGACACGTGATTCAATCGGCATGGTTTTGAGCATGTTGGTTTTTGTGGTTAAACATACTTTTCTAGAAAGTAATTTGCTCGTAAAAGAACTAACTTTGAGAATCATGTCTGAAAAAACAATTCAAATAGATGACGGTAAATTTAACTTCCTTCTAAGCACAATCAAACGCGAATAATCAGGTGCACGTGAATTACTTAAAAAGCTTTATACAATTAAACCTAGAAGCTGCAGGGGTACAAGGAAAAGAGAGAAAAAGAAGAAAACAAATATGCATGCTGTACAGTAAATGGGTTGAAGAACTAGTAAATGAAATAGACTACATCATTCCCAACCCATCAGCTTCTTCTTAACACATTCTTTAATCTCATTTCTGGTGGCAGAACAACCATCCCATTCATCTAACAAGATCCTGTACACTTCCCACTCTCGATCGTGAATCTGGCATCTACCAATTTCCACCTGCAAAATTTATCGAACCAGAAGTTGCAAAACCGTCAATTCCATGTAAAAACACAAGAAAATTGCACAATTGGTGATTTGGTTCGCAACAGTTTGATGTTGGCTCCTAACCTACAAAAGAGGCAAGTTAATTGTCTATTTTTCATTATAGTTGTATAATAGTTTTCAATGATGGAAGCATCCAAATGTCAGCCAAATCGTCATCTTGCTTTCAGACGTCCAATTTTGTGAGCTAGATTTACTCCCCAAATTAGGTCGATGCCCACAAATTTGTATCGAGGCATTTTTTACAAGGGCGATGAGGTAGTTTAATGAAAATTTACACAGTTTCCATCATTGAAAACTGACTGTACAACTACAATAGTAAGTTTCCGTCCAACCTACTATTAGAGCAATAGGTTGGCGAAAAAGTTTGCAGCTACCCCTAAAATTATCAAAAGATCAAAGGAATCAAACAAATAAAGAGAGTTAGATCTGATTACCGAAAAGATGCGAATGTTTAAAATTTTGAGAGCAAGGGTAATGTCATAGAAGACAAGGGGGCGGCCCCTGCCAGACAGCTCAACTGGATTAACAACGAGCAACTCGGGATCAGGCCCCCGGTTCACAACATCTACTCTTATAGGTTGTTGAAGTTCCATTCTCAGTCGAGAGCATAGAGCGTTCTTTTTGTGCATATCAATGATCTTCTTCCCATCAGCTTGCATTATAAACAAGTCCATCTCGCAGTTCCCTTTTGGGTTTGCAAAAAACCGGCCATAAGAGATCTGGTGCAATTAATGGAAGTCAGGTAAGAATATCCTTGTAAACAGGTTGAAGATTGTGCAATGTAAGAGCATATAAGATCAACTTTTGGCAGTTAACAAGAGGCATTTTTGCAAACTTCATTTTCCTATTAAATTAAATGAGTCTCAGAACCTGACGCTTTCTATGTTAGTACCTAAAATGAACCAGAACATTTTTATTTTTTTTTACCTTGAAATTGATCCAGGCAACATAATCTTGAGAACAGGAATAAATCATTAAACAAATATTTTTAATTGCTCAACCTCACTGACCTCACCAGAAATATTTCAGTCAACGCCTATCCTAAAAATTTCAGAATAAGTTATCATTCTTAGCCATCAATTCAGTTCAGTAAGAACGATTCAGAGACTAATAGTAGAACCAAAGAAAAAGCAAGCTGTGCAACACGAACTCCTATTACTCAGTGATATTCCACATTCAACACAACTGGTTGAATCTGTAAGACCATACCATAGAAGTTCATTCATATCGTATTTTTAAGAACTAGTAGTAACAATGGAATAAAGAGAATTTCCTATTTAATTCACCTCTTTCGTGGGAAATGAGTTTTCCAATATGGTTCATCCAGGAAAGGATCATACATTAGAGTTAAATACTCTTTTGTAGCATTGTCATTACACAATCTCGTTCTCGTTTCAAGTATAGAAGATGAGTTAATTGAGACGGGATAACTTTTTACTTGAAATTTTCTTTCTAAAGATTCATCTATTTGATAGATGAGTTAGAAGAAGACTTTATTCCAAGATCTGAAGTTAAAAGACAGACCTGGATGTTGTAGTCTTTCAGTGTTCTCATGATATCATAAATAAGGCCTTTGTGATCTTGACAGAAGATCTGAACGAGCGTATGGGAAGGGCTGAGGGAATTGTCCATAACTACAGATACAGACTCGTTGGTAAGAACTCCATTCGAGGGTTGCCCGGGCAATTCTACTCTGAAAGTGTCTTCTGAAATTGAAGATGGAAGAAATGACTGTAGGCGTGCAGCAACTTCAGGATCTGCCAATTCAATCTCACAACTAATCATGGCATTCCCTAATACAAGCTTTAGATGTTGAATAGTTTCCTCCCGCCTTTTAGTTGTGTGAAGAAGCTCCCTGCGTTAGGAGATAGAAATTAATTTGAAAGTAAAAAATTCACACAAGTACCCAAATGAGGAAGAGAAATGGTGAGTTTGATGCCGAATTCCATTTATCTTGACCGTTCATAAGGAAAGATAACTCTCTCATTAATTAAAATATAAAATCAAATCCAAAGATGTCTTAGGTTGAAAGAATGATCAGAATATAAAAGGCAGCCACAGGGTTTTCAAAGTTGACTCCAACATATTTCTCTCATCCCAGTCAAATAATCTTGAATCAGGACTTCTCATCCATTCTCAACCTGAATTTAAACTCTCAAACACACTGCTAACAAGAATAAGAAGCTCTTAAAAAAAAAAAATTATGGTTTAATTCGGCTTCTCCGGCTACCATTTTCGTGTTTTGGTTACTGCTGCAGCTGGAGCCTTGATGCAGCCCACTAATGAAAATTAGGAATTCTCTTCAATAGTTTTAGTGATTTTAGTATTCTCATGGTAATTTTTAGATTTTCCTCTTACATTAGGATTTTTCTTATGGTAGTTTTTAGATTTTCCTCTTGCACTAAGATCTTTGTTAGGGTAGTTTTTAAATTCCCCTCTTGCACTATGATTTTGGTTCGTCTATCCAAATTATTGGTACTCTATGTGATCAACGAGTTTTTAATGTCGTATTCATATGTGAATCAACAAGGACTGGAAGGTTTTTCATGAATTTTTTGTTTTTACGCCTTAATCACATCATTATATTATTATCAGTATCTTAAATGCAAGGTAGAGTAGGTGGAAAAAGTGGCATGCAGGCTCCCCACTTATTGACAAACTGAGTTGATAATCATATCAGCAAGTGGCAGCCACTTTGATAATGCCATATAACCATTAAGATGGTCCTACACTAGTATTAATATTTGTAAAATATCTGACGCAGAAAAAGACAGAATGTCACAATAGCAAACTAAATAAAGGGATTCAACCAGGACATTTAGCGGCAATCGAAATAAATAGAAGTTAAAAAGCTAGTAACCATAGCCGAGTAGTATATACCATGGAAAACGTCTCTTTTTACTTTCTATTTGGTTCTAACTTTTTTACAGTAAAAAAATTCCCAGAAGCCGTAGTTTAATCATCTAATAGAATGCATCCTTTGAAAGAAAACCAAGTCTAATTAGCAGGTATTCAATTGTACCAAAAGATAGATAGTTCCCGACCCAGAAGTGAGAATGTATGTAAGTTGAATAGCTTTGCTCAGTCATAAGCAGACTACAAAATTTAGAGATGCCCATGTGAAAAATGAGTTCTTAAAAAACCTTGATGATTCTCAGATGATGTTATTTTAATATTCTATCTATACAGAAATTTTAAGAACAAAGAGTCAACTTCAGAGACAAAATGTAAAGCAACGAACCTAATGTCTGTGACAAAGAAGAGATCCATCACTCTTCCATCTGGTGCTGTGTAAACTTTCACTCGTTTTATTGTAAGCTCCAGTTCACAAAGAACCTCGGTGATATCTGTGCAAGGATTAAAAATTGAAGTCTCGAGAAACTAAATCAAACAGGAAAAATGAATCAAGGTAGAAAGTCATAATATGACAACAATTAGCTAAAACCGATCTTAATGTACAATAATATCTGTTCTCCATAATCCTTTGACCAATACAACAAAATCTCTATGCAAGGTTTCGGATCAAACCATTGGGTGGTGTTAATGAGGTTAAATAAAGATTACGAAGATTATCGAAGATTAATGTTATATTACAATTATAATTGTACCATATATAGATAGATTGCTTTTACCATATTTAGTTCGATTTCGTTCTATATAATAAGAGAATCTTTTACATTGAGAGGCATCGAGTTTTATTGAGTATTATAGAATCTATTTGACATGTTACTGGAGCCAATTGCTTAGAATTTTCTCTCATTTTCTTGGTTGGATGTTCTTGTGGTATATGGTCTACATCGAATTAAGCCAATTGTTTCATTTTCCTTTTCAAAATCAAATTAGGAGTCTTTGTCCACATATTGCCTAATAGACCCACTAAACCCATTATCCCAAATTGATGGCCAAAACAAAGAAGTTTATTTACTCTTCATCCGTTCAACCTACCCTCTGGGATTTCAACAACCGTTACCAAAGAGAACTATTGAAAATGTCAAACGATGGCACACCAATTTGTTAGAATTGTGACTCAAATAGGAGTCTTGAATCACGTGTTGTTGGTGTTAGAGAGGAGTCTAATTGCATTCAACAACGAGGAAACAAAATCTCGTTGAAATTGGATCTCCTAATTGCAATATATTTTCTTGCCTCCTAGGACTCTTCTAGGGTTTGAAACATGACCTATAAATACATGGCTCCATATAAACATTATTATTATGTCTGTAATTTCTCTCTATATTGTCAGTTTATAATAAATCGTTCCTCTGTGATTAATTCTCTTTATTTATTTGTTTACTTTTAATCTTGTTTTATCATTGTGATCTTCACCACTTCATATCATCATTAAATCTCATTCTTTACAATCCTTTTGGGATCAACACAATTCCGGCAGGTTTGTAGGATTGAGGAAGATATTGTAGGTTATAGGCCAAGTCAATGGTTGTGGATTCGGTTGAGCTTGGTGGATTGAGTGTATGTGGATTGTATCTGGGCTGTGTACATGGAATATATGAATTTTGTAGTGGTTGGGCCTGTTGAAATTATAGGAGCAAGCTAGTGGGTTGGTGTATTTATTAGGCTATTGGAGTAATTGGGCCAATTATTTAATTGGTTTGATTTTATTGTGGATTGTCTTGTGTGGGCTGGAATTTTTGTGGGCCAAAGAACAATATAATTGAGTTTGAGTTGAAGCTCTTAATTTCTTACATTGGACGGTTGTTTTGGTTGATTCTTTAAGTTTTTATCATAGTTGGGTTGCATTACTTGGCCAGTTTTTTTGACTACTCTATTAACATAAGTTTGGTGATTGTTGGGGTGCATTATCTGGGCTAATTTATTAGCATAATTCGGGTGACTAGCAAAATTGGTTGATTAATTTTATTGTGAGTTGAAATTTCTCCCCCAACATTACGCTAAAATTTGGGAGAAATATTCTTCTACTCAACTTCTTCATCAACAAACTTTGAAGAAGATGACATATAGAATGACTAAAACATGAGGGTGAGTGAAGACATGAGAGTGCAGACCGTTGAATTTTTGTTGCTTGGGTGATGAGTTAGAGTTTTGATTCTCGGATGAAGATCATCTTTGTGGGGTTTTGGATTCTCAGAGGAGGATCATCTTTGAATTTTTTTGTGTCGACTATTTTGTGGGATTTCTCCCAACTACAGCATCTTAGTCAGCGATATATTGCTGCATTTTTGGCCGATGTATTGGTGTTAGAGCTTTTGTCAGAACGCGAATTATGTGTTCCACTGAGTTATGTGTCGGTGCACTTCGTGAATTTGTTTTGAAAATTATTTAAGGGGTGTGAGCTCCTGGAGTGTCTTTGGAGTATTCTTAAAGTGGATTTGGAGTAGCTCTTGGTTGTTTTTGCATTATTTGTTGTTCTTGGTCTCTCGTTGTCACTAATTTACGTGAATGGTCGTTCTACTTTGGATTTCTTCTTCATGGGCAAAATTATTATCACCATTGCCAGTTCATAATTGCAAATTAATGCTTTTACCAGCATCAATTTGAGGGGGATGTTAATGAGGTTAAATAAATATTACGAAAATTATCGAAAATTACGGCTATATTACAATTATAATTGTACCATGTATATAGATAGATTGTTTTTACCATTTAGTTCGATTGGTTCTATATCATGAGAGAAGCTCTCACATCGAAGGGTATCGAATTTTATTGAGTATATTGACAGGTGGCATTGAAAAACTCTCAATAAGCGTAAAATAATTATTTTCAAATTCCCAAGAGCATACCTAAGCCTTCATAAATGCTTAAGCTCTATGTTCCATCAAAAAGAAAGTTTACCATGTAAAAGGCCTTTCCGATCATGGGAACACCAAAATTTAAGTAGGAAAATGTCCAGTGGCCTTCGCTGCTGAAATTCTGGCATATAGTAGTAAATTCCAGATGCTGCTGGGGTACATGTTGGACACACCTCAAGAAGTCTCTTCTTTAACAAGTTCCACCTTGTTGTTGGCTTAGCAACTACCCAAAAAACCAAGTAACACCATTTACCATCTGTAGAAACATCTGTTTCATCAAAAAATCAAAGAGTGTACAGTTAATTTTCTTAAAATCCTTAATCCATAAAAACAGAAAATGCAAAAATTATTGATAGAATGATAGATCTCATAATGTGGGCTAAGCTTCAAATCTCAAAGATTTCTATCTGAAAAATTAGAAGAAATTTCAAGAAACAGTATCATCTTCAAAATTATTCATTGGAAATACCAGATTCGCCAACTGAGCACACAATTTTAACTTGAACATGTTTGACACACAATATCGGACAGGACATGACAAGTTTAAGTTCAAAGTATTGTCTAATCCCTTCAATACGGTCCAATCCCGTCCAGTGTTACTTAACAAAGGCTGTAATAGTATGAAATTTTCTTGTCAACAGGAAGTGTTGGAAGAATTTTGTGAATAGTGACGCCAAAATAAGAATAATGATGGTTAGGGACAAAGTCGAGGCAAGAGTTGGACTCTTTGTCCTTAAGTCGAATTTGCCCCGCAACGGTGCTTACGGATTTCGGCAATCGACTCCCAAGATACAACGGCTACACTTGTATTTGTAACACTCCAAAACACAAGTACAACGAACCAAATTTAGGTTTATATACTCCAAGGATGAAGGAAAATCAAAACAAATGATTTTGATTTTGGATAGAAGAAAGGATGAGAGACGTTTTTGCATATCAAAATTGTGTGGAATAGGACACCCAAAGGGTCCTATTTATAGACCATGAAAGGGTGTGGACGAAATGGTTGAGACCAAACCATGCACCTTTTCCAAACAATGCACCTTTATGAAAAAGTGTCTATTCACTGATTTTCGTCCTTTTTCGTAATTTCTCATTCATCCGATATTGGTTTTCGAAATGCCAAATATACCCTTCAATACATGCAGAGAAATCAAAATTCTCTTTCGGGGGCGCTGCCCTCTCGACCCCCGCGACCTGACCGGGCAGGTCGATCTCCGTTTGTGCTCCCCGAAGCGGGAAAATGGCATTAAAAAAAAAAAAAAAAAAACCAACAACATCGTATATCATCCAAAATAAGTCCTGCATACATAAATCTGGGAACAAAAATTAGTGAAAAACATAGAAAACATCAACATTAAAAACACAAAAGGACAAATTAGATTAAAGTAAATGATAAAAGGGCAGTCAAATTATTGATTACCTCCTCTGGTAATGCTAAGCCCGAAGAGTAAAATTATCCTACAGAGGTCACAGCCAAGACCAGTCTTATCTGGACAATTCACTGTAATTACTGTGCTCTCGCCTTCTCTCCCTGCTTCTTTAATCAAAACTGCATCTTCATAAGTGATTCCCATTTTCCAATTCTCTCTTTATCTCTTTCTCTCTCTACATATGTGTGTGTAAACAGAACTGAATATATTCATGGGCTGTTTTGTGGGTTCTTGGAATTGAAGTACTGGGAGCGTGAGAGTGTGAACACAAATGCTTCATTCAACAGATAATGAAACCTATTGTGACATTTTTTCTTCACTCTCTCTCATGTGCTTTGTAGAGAGAGAGAGGGGGGGGAAATCTTTATTGGAGAGATTCCGTAGAATAGGGACAAAGAAGCAGGCACCTTTTTCTTTTTCTTTTTCTTTTTGGACACACAGTTTTCTTGTTCTAATATTACTCCGAGTTAAAGAAGTTACGTGTTGAATTAACAAAGAAACGCAAGATCAGTGAGTCGGCATGTTTGACTAATCTTGAAAATTTACAAGTAAATAAGTTTTTTTTTTTTTAATTCATGACTTGTTTGGACACAATTATTAGTAGCTGTGAGTTGATTTTGTTTAAAATAATTAATAAAATAATAATAATAGCAGCTTTATTACTTCATTACCTTAAAATAAATTAATATTTGTTTGAGTACTAGGATCTAAGATCCCTTTTGATGGAAGGGATCTATTTTTTGATGTAACCCAAAATACTATAGATGCAAAAATAAGTTGTGCAACATTACTAGGATTACAAGAATTTGTGTCGGCTTGGGGGCATGACATTACAATTGGCACGCAAGGGTTGACAAATCATAAAACTAATGAGTGTTTGTACTAAGAGCCGTTTGATAATCATTTTCTTCAAAATGTATTTTTCTCTCTTCTTTTCAACCATACATTTTTTATTAAAATAATATTACACATAAATTAAAAAAAATTTCTTATTTTTCAACCATAAATTTCACATTAATTTATTATTCTAAAATATATTTTTATATAAAAATATCTATCAAACACCTCTTAAGTTTGAAAAACATAAAATGAAAGAAAAATTAATTTTAAATAATAATTATGATATAGAAACCAAAGGGGGGCTTAGTTGAAAAAATGTTCCCCCAAATGTCTGCCTGTCTTGTCTTTTGGGGAAAATAGTTAGGTCAACCACTGCCTCAGCTCAGTCGCAATGACTTCAAGTTCCTATTGAATTGGACATTTGTCACAATGTACTCAATACTTGTGCTTCAGAACTGCACCGATATTTTTATAAGAGAAAATTGCAGTGAAGTTCTCAAACTTTTCAACTTATTGCAAACTACACCTTAACCGTTTATTTCCATGACTGCAGTCCTAAACCTTTCACTTTGATTGCAGCTGAAGTCTAATAAAAGATTCCGTTCAAATTCCATTAGTCAATACTGAAATTGAAATTTTGTCTCAAACTGATGAATTAAATGTAGGGCAAAATGATATATTTTTAATTTCTATAATAAAATAATTAAATAAAAAAAAAAAAAAAGAGGAAGAGAGAAGTACTGTTCATCTTCCCTACATCACCCCTCCCCCACCCACTCACTCCTACTCCCAATCTTCCTTAAGATAGAAAACTAGTCACGATCGATGCACCCATCATTGCCACACCCCCCACCCTTCCCTAATACATAGCCACCACCATTCTTGGACATCTCTATCTAATTATTCCCCATCTCAATCTCAATTCTTCCAAACTCTTCAACAACCGCTCCACCTCTCTAGTACTCTTGAAAACAACTGCATCCAGCCCACCATGGCAGTTAGGGTTGCAATTGGAGGTACTAGAACACTGAATCTACCTAGGTTTTCACATAATTTGTTAATGAAAGATTTATCAAGGAGTTCAGAGTCTTTTCCTAAAGCTGGTGATTTGAATGATTCTCCATGTAGAGATAGTGGGGGTATCTTGATTTTGGCCGGTGTTTCTAAAAAGGTATTGATTCTAGTTCTTGAATTGAATGCTATGGTGAAGAATTCTTCACGAGACAATATTTGTCCATTCTTCAATGAGAAGCGATGTTGGATAGATGAAATGGTTTTTGGGGTAGATTCAACCATTTGAATGAGCATTTTCTCTGTCTCAATTTGGCAATCTAGGAGGATTAAACAATAACCCACCTACATGCCATAATATAGAAATATGGATTTAAACATTGACACGGTGAAAGCATTTTCCTGGACCTCTCCATGTGGATCTCTCTCAAGCATCAATTGATCTTTGATTGTTGGAGGTGAAAGTTCAAAAAGTTGAAGAGATTGGTGTTCAAGTTTCTTTTCCCAAAAAGCTAAAGAGATTGTGGTTTGTGGTGGCGAATTGGTGACGACGATGACAGGTGTGATTGGGTTTCCTGATTTTTGGTTTTAACAGTACTCTTTTTTTTTTCTTTCCTTTTTTTGTTTTTGGTTTTCTATTTAATTATTTAATCATTTTATTAAAGAAATTGTAAAAATACTATTTTGCTCTTCATTTAGCCCATGTTCGAGCCCCATTTTTTCAAAAATTTATTTTTTTAATTCTCATTGTTAATCACACATTTTTTCATAAAATAATAATACACGTATTTCGATTTTTTTTTTTTACTTTTTAACCTTACATTTTCCAAAAAATCACCATTTCATAATATATTTTCCCCCAAAAATGGAGATAAAAAAGGGGCTTAATTTGTTGATTTGAGTCAAATTTTGAATTTGAGTAATTTGTTGACTTGAGTCAAAATTTGAATTTGAGTAATTTGTTGACTTGAGTCAAAATTTGAATTTGAGTATTGACTAACAGAATTGTGTACAGAATATGTTATATGAACTTCAACTGTAGTCAAAGTGAAAGATGTGGAACTGCGGTCGCAAAAATAAAAAATTAAGATGTAGTCTGCAACAAATTAAAAGGTATATGACCTCCACTGCAATTTTCTCTTTTCTAGTAGTTCCTCATTAGCAGACAAGCTAATTTTGCTCGAACATCTACGACTTATGAGGCACATGCTTTATCAAGACAAGACACGTTAATTTTTGACGCAATCATATGTCATTCACCATGAGGGCAGGAACACAGACAATTAAATATTTTAGAGGAAATTTCACAAAATGTCTTTTTTTATCTAGTCATTTGTAAAAATGTTCATCATTGCAAAAATATCTAATTTTGAAGAATTTAAGCCGAAATACCCTTATCAACAATTTATAATTCCACACTAAGACCAAAAAATGGACATTTTTGTAATATTATTATTGACCAATAAAATTTTGACACATAACCTGGCATATTTATTTCAAAAAGTATACATGTCAAATCATAATAAATGCTATATTTTTTATTGATTCAAAAATGTAGAAAACGAAATTTTTAAATGTAGAGAAATATCATATTCAAAATGAAATATCATTCTAGATAAATAAAACTATGTTCAAATATCGAGAATAACATATGAAATGTCAAGAAACATTATTTTAATGTAGCTTCTCAGCGAAATCGAAGTCACTTCTCAAAATTCGTGACTAATTGATAAAAAAAAAAATTCAAACGTCTAAAACAACATTTAAAATGTCGAGAATACCATTTCAAAATGTAGTTTTTCATTAAAGGCATAATAGACAATTGACACTAAATTCAAATGAGTTGACGCTTTTCAACTCATACCCTTAAAATTGGACATTCTTAAAAATGCTCCAATATTTTATAGAATCAATGAAAGAAAAATCCGGTTAAGAAATCCACTACTTGGAAGCAATGGCAAAGTAAAATTGTTCCACTGAAAGCCAAACCGCAATCTTTTTATTTCCAAGGGAAAAAATCGCAAAATATTCAGGAAAAATATCGGCGGAACACTTGCAGAAAATACAAAACGCACAAAAGCAATGTCTCATAATTGAAAATAAACGTTCATGACATGAGTGTCACTCAATTCACGAGACAATTCCTTCTTTTCCTTTCCCTTCTAGAGAGCAGGAACCAAATACCAGATTTGCATACATTAAAATTTACCAAGAACATATAATAAGATAGAATTCAACAAAAAACTTCTGAGAAATTAATATCTGCAAAATTAGTTCATTCATTCAGAAAGATTGCAGTAGGATTTCCTGGAGATGGTGGATTAGACTTCAGAAGGGTGGCATGATTCCCAGCTTTCTCGATAGCATTGGCATCTGTAGCAGATAAAACTTCCAAACGATCAAGGCCCAACTGTCGCTTGATCAGTTCCAAGTTCTCCCTCAGAACCTCAATTTCACCAAAGGGCAGCTTCAGATCCAATGCTTGAACTCCAACAGCCATAACCTCGTCTTTTTTGAACCTCAAGAAAGGCATACATAGCTTCTGTGTTTGTTTGAAATTGCCTCCCTGTCCAAGTGCACTTTTCTGCAATTCAGAAAGGATATCTTGATCGGGTGCAAAGGATCGTGTTGAAGTGTTAAATTTCTTCTGAAGTATGTTCAAGCATTCCTTTTTCCATCCATCGTACTGCTCATTCACAAATATCAGACCAACAGTTGGCTTATTTTGGCTATTAGGTATACTTACGTTACCTTTTTTTGAACCTGTAATCTGTTTCTGCAAAAGCTTCCTCATACATACAATTGAATCTTGCAAGTATTTGTTGGCCTTTTTGAGAGTGAGATCTGGCAAATCAGCTTGAGGCCACCCAGCTTTTACGACGTATCCATCCTTCTTCAACAGCTCCTTCCAGACATATTCAGCATAATGCGGACAGATTGGAGCTATTAGACGCGTCTGAATATCCATAAACCACCACAATAAATCACGGTTCATGCCCCCTGATCCACAAGAAAGCCTATATTCATCCCTTGCAGCCTGAAGATCATAGAAACCAGTTTTCAGAGCTTCCCGAAACAAGTACTCACTATAGTTCCTCTCGGTCAGCTTGACCGCTATATTCATTTCATTTGCAAAAACGTGATCTGCATAAGTGGAAGGGGGACCAGCTCTCAAAGATGTCTCGGCTTCAAAAAGCTCTTCCATCCACACAATCTCTTTTGTCAGACGTAAGATTGCAGCATTTGCTGTCTCGAAGACAAAGTTGGCATCATCCATACCATCACCCGCATCTGCGAGAGAGAATCTCATAGCATCAGCTGAAAATTCCTCAATAGCTTGGCGAACCGTCCTGAAGTTCCCTGTGGACTTTGACATTTTCTCAGAGTTCAGCATTATGTGTCCATTGCATCTGAATCCTCGAGGCCAGTGGTGCTTGGGCATGATTGCTGCGTGATTATATATGCAAAAGGTAAGATGATTCTGAATGAGATCCTTGCCAGAAACTCTGAGATCAAATGGATACCAATACTCAAATTCTTTCTTCATCTCACTGAGCTGAGAAGAAGATATATCTGACGATTCAGGATATGGCCCACCAACAAATAAGAAATCCCAAACCTCATCTGTTAGCTGCTCCGGTTTTACCAAAGATTTATCAGTACCATACATATCACCTCTCTGCAACAGATGGGCTACGGTGTAATATGCCATATAAAGAGTTGAATCAGACAAAGACTCAACTAAAAAATCCTCATCCCAGGGAATACGAGTCCCAAGCCCAAAACTACGTGAGCATGCCCACTGATTCAGCCAGCTTAAGGTGTGCTCAAAGCCATGTCGTGCCTCATCTGAGTAGAGATTCATTTCAGCCAAACATTCTTCTGCTGATTTCTTCCATTCTGATTCTCCATAAGTGATGTACCATTGATCAGTCAAAGCCACGACACACTCATCCCCAGATCTTGACATAACCTTCTTTTCAGGTTCACTGTACACAACAGCTTGATCGAGCTCTAAAAGCTTGCTTCTGATTAGACTTTTCGCTTCTTGGACTTTCATTCCTGCAAATTCCCCAACAAGCATGGTTCCCTCGTAGAATCCTCCCTTGTAGATTATTTTCTTGGCTTCATCAAGTTTTTCCCTCTCATTCTGGCTTTTGATTTTTTTCTCAATGCATATTCTCTCAGCAGACTTATCTCCAAAATCTGGGTGGTGGATTATAGGTATAATCTCAAATGGCACAACCCACTCGTCCTCCACGCCAAACTTGGCTCTGAATGCTGGCTTTGATTTCAAATCATGGAGGGCCATGTAATCATCGGGAGAATCACTAGGAACACTAGTAACAATCCCAGTACCCTTGTCGGTGAGAACCGATAACATAGGCAGAGTATATATGATATCATTAAATGCTAAAGGAGATCTCAGAGGCAAACCAATAAGATCTTGACCAGTTAACTCAACCAAACAAGTTGGTTTCTCCAGAACGCGAGAGAGTCTTTGATAAGCCAAATTCAGAGCTGCCCTCTTTGTTAAGATAAACACGTCCACATCGTTAATTTCAAAAGCTCCATATTTTCCATCTGGCAATACCCAACAATTTGTTTGCCCATACATGGTCTCTGGTCTCAATGTAGCAGCAGCGAGATATACCTTCTTGCCCTCCAAAACGCTCATCTTTGGTGGATAAGGTGAGACAACCTCCATTTTTATGAGTGTATACTCCTGTGGAATAACACCTTCCCCTGAAGCCCGGTCATGATCTGCACAAGGCTGCCCATCCAAAGGTGAATATACAGTATATCTTAAATCCTTAACAATCTTACCCATTGATTTCAATTTCCTCATCTGCCACCGGACAAATGAATCAAAATAAGGGTTCATATCGGTTGTGATAAAAGTTCGCCTCCAATCACATCCCAACCCAAAAGCCTTTAAATCCTCCACAGCCAGAGGAGGGAAAAATGTCAGCCAGTGGTATGGATCTTTGAACTTCTCAATCTCCTCATCAGACAAACCATAACTCTGCATAATCTCCCATTGGTATTTGACACCACCAGATTTGGCAACAACCTTTGATTTCTTACCCTTAAACTTACCACCAGGTTGAGTCTGATTTCCAGCATTCTCGCCCTCCGGTTTCTCCTCTTGCTCAGAACCTTCCTCTTTTACAATAGGAAACACAGGTGGGTATCCAAACATCTCAATCTCCCTCTTAAGCTTATCAGCTGAGGCCTTAATGGGCATACCAGTACAATGAAAAGCAAAAGGCAAGAGCACATTTGCACCCCTCAATCTATGATATGCTGCGGCAAATTCAAGTTTCGAGAGAGAAAAAGCATGGCCTAGGTGCAGATAACCATTCATATAGGGAAATGGAAAGTTTCCAAAGAACTTATCACCTGGTTTGGGCGCCAACTCCTTGGCTTCAGCCTTAAAAACATCACCCTCATCCCACCACTTCTGGACTTGTGACTCAATTTCCAAAAGACGATCCCTGCGTGCAAAGCTTTTCCCACTATCTTCCGCCATTTCGTTAAAAGCAAGGCCACAGAAACTACACACAAAAAAAGGTACTAATCACACTATTAGATACCAATACAGAAGCTTATTAGGTATTTTACATCAAAAAAAAAATCACATCATTATAAGATTATATGCATTCTTCTATAGCCCCTAAACAATAAAGAAAATACAGAGCTAGAAAGTCGGAGAACAGTTTACGCCCGTTACATTAAAAAGAAGAATTTTCCATTGAGGTCACTAACATATTATCCTTCCATGTCAAACCGAAAATTTACTTAATTTGCATCAAAATAAATAACTCAAATAAAATACTAGTCTATATTTTCGACTCTAGTCGCTAAACAGAAAATAACTCGAAATTGGTTCGTTTCGAAGTCTTTATCACCTATAATTTAAGCAAAATCAATCGAAAATGCCGTAAAAACAATAAATATAACTAATCGGAAAAGCAGAAAGCACTACAAAAATCATTCAAAGTGAAAGAAATACCTTAATTTATTCGATTTATAGATTAATAAGGAGGAAAAGACGTGTCGTGGAGGCTTGGGTTGCTGAAGGATAACGCGTCTCAGTAGATAATGAGACGCCACCGTTAACTAGGGTTTTTGGATGTAGCATATTTCCGTTTCTTCCATTTTCTGCTTTTACTGATAATAACGGGTCAAGTCGGATCAAGTTGGTGACTGAAGATAGCCCAATGGGCTAGCATGCCTGTGATTTTAGGATAAGAATTTCCTGAAAAATATTGAAAAAAAAATCCATTTTTCCTATTAAAAAAAATGATATTCAAAATAGCACAAATTGGTTAGTTGATTCAAATATTGATCTTTAAAAAAAAAAAAAAAAAGGATAGTAAATATCTGCTGTAATAAATAACACGCATGTGATATATCTAAGGGTGTGTTTGATTACATTTATTTTCCATAGAAAATATCAGTTTTTCATCCAAATTTCTACTTGAAGTGTTTGATTGCTATCTTTTTCCATGGAAAACATTTTCCGACTTTTGAAAATATGCCTAATTTTCCTTGTTTTTAAGGAAAACATTTCCCTTGGGTAGAGGTAGTTTTTATTTTCCACAAAAGATGGAAAATATTTTCTTTTCTAGATGATATTTTCTATGTCAATCAAACACACTCTAAGAGTAACCTTATTGAATCTAGTTCAACATAATGAATGTATTGCAATGCAATTTAATGTCGAGTTATTAGTAAAAAAAATAATAATAAAGTAATTATTTTTCTTCTCTAATTGTATACTAAGAGCGTGTTTGATAATCAGTATTGTTAAAAAAAAGTATTGAATAGTGATTTTTAAGAGAATATGTGGTTAAAAAGTAAAGTATTTTTTTTTATATACGTGTTGAATATTTTATTGTATGAATGTGTGGTTGAAAATATTTATGTAAGAAATCCTAAATTAAATTAATGAGTGTCAAATAGACATTGAAAGTACCTGTTTAAAGGCACTGTTTACTTTATTTGACTTTAGGATTGACAAAACTTCTCGTTCCGGCCCAATCCCCGAATTTCTCAAAACATTTTATTTTATTATATTTTATAATTTAGTACTTGTTTGAATTTTACTTTGAAAATATTATGATTTAAAAATCACACTTAAATTTTGCCCTTATTTGAGCTCCATTTTGAGAGAAAAATACATTTTTGAATACTGATTTTTGGAGAATGTGTGATTAAAAATTAAGAAAAAAGTTTTCGATTTTAAGTATAATATTATTTTATTGATGAATGTATTGTTGAAAATGTGTTTTGAAAAAATAAATTAAAAAAAAAAGCTCAAACAACCCCTTAATTTTTGAACACATATTTTGTACATAATTCAAAAATGTTCTTCAAAATAACAAAAATTATAATATAATATATACAAAAAATTTATAATTGTGTTGTCCTATAATTTTAGGACCCTGTGCAGTTGCCCTACTCACACAACAAATGGTGGTTTTAATGCAGTATATTAATTGGCTACGGCAACAAGCAAGGACGCCGCACTTCAATGAGAACGTTTTACAGGGGTTACGCCTTTTTTTTCTTTTAATTATCTTTCAATACAAAACTACCAAGTATCATGCCTGTAAAAAAATAAAAATAAAATAAAATTGTGAAACTCTCCACGTACACCAAGCATCGCTTAATGCTGGTTATAACTAGTGGTGGGCAAAAAAACGACCAACCCGTCTAAACTGCCTGACCCGACCCAAACCGACCGATTTGGGTCTGTTTTTTTAAATTTTATAGTTGGGTTTGGGTTTTTGGTCAATAAGGCGGGTCAGGTTGCGGGTTGCTCCAAAAAAACCGCCCGACCCGACCTGCTTTGTTAAAAAAAGAGGGAAAATTGCAGTCGAAATACCAAATCTTTCGTTTATTAGCAGACTTTACCCAAACCTTTGATTTGTGTCACCGTGAGTACCAAACCTTTAAAAAATATGCAACTCAAGTCCAAAATGACGGTTTTCGTCTATTTGACCCCAAAATCCGTCAGTTGACCTCAGAAATTAAAAATCTGATTATTTTTCCAAAATACAGCAAGGGCAATTTGGACATATCACATTTTCCCTATTAAATTAAAAATTAAAAAAGCAAAAAGAAAAACCATAACCCCCCACCCCATCTCCTTCTTCCCCAACCCCCTCACAGTTGGAGCATAATTCCGATGACTTCCGGCCACCTAGACCACCAAATATCGGTACCATCAGAAAGCCCTTGACCTCCTCTTCAATTAACACCGATCATCTCCCCATAAAACCTGTGGATTCAGTCGCAATTAATCAACAAATTCAGCTGATGAAACTGCCGGAATCACCACCTTTGGTCATCTCCTTGATCGGAACCCAATACAAGTCGGTTGCCCACCCAAATCTAACTCCAACAATGGTCCTAATCAATTCCAAACAGTACAAAAAGACATGGAATTAACAACAACAAAATCGCTGGTCGCGATCGTGTAGCCTGCGCAACAGGGTCCGAAAATCTCAAATTTCAGCGCCATCCAGTAGACCCATGATCGCAGACCACCATAGCTAACCTCCTCTCCACCTGGCGCACCTTGCCCAGCCATGGGTCAAGTCCAATTTAGTCCAAAATTGAGCGAATTCATGGGTGCAATTAGGGCTGTGTGCGATAACTTCAGTTCTAGAGAATTTGATGTTTCTATGTTGCTCCAATTGTTCAATTCGACTATCCAAACTTCGATTGGTGATGGAAAGGTCATGGGTAATCATCCAATTGTGCCATTATTCTACTGGTAAAGGTCATGGGTAAT
>NC_036238.1:21172496-21175129 GCF_002742605.1 Olea europaea var. sylvestris
AATTTCCACTATTGATGTTGCATAAAGAATTTTAGGGCATCCAACTGCATTGAAGCATTGCCCCAAAAATTGGCCCCAAAGCTTCGATGACTTTATGTAAACAAAGAAAAATTGAGCATTTGTCGAGTTATGGAAAGCGTGTTTCTAGATCCTTGGTTTAATTTGTGGATTAATCAGTTTGCTGGATTTCTGTTTGTCGGTACCGCCATAGTAAGATTTCTTGGGTAATGTTGCTTTTCAGAAAATTGTGGGGATGTGTTTTTGGTATTGTTTTGCGGAAATCTGTTGGGATGTGTTCCTATTATCAATGTTGCTGGATTTTTGGTGTTGATTTCTTCAAGGGGAAGAAGATGAAGGGGCGGGTGGCGGTGGCTCTCTGGCTTTGGTTTTGGGTGTGGGTGTAAAGAGAAGAAAATTTTGGTTTTGGTTTTTTATTATTTTGTTTTTTTAATGTTTTATTTTTAAGGGGAAAAATGCGATCCGGCAAAAATGCCTTTATGTTAATTGGTCAAAATTATCAAATTTCCTTTTTTTTTTTTTTTTTGGTCAAATGACTATCAATTGGACG
Organism: Olea europaea var. sylvestris; assembly: GCF_002742605.1. Lineage (NCBI taxonomy): Eukaryota > Viridiplantae > Streptophyta > Magnoliopsida > Lamiales > Oleaceae > Olea > Olea europaea. The sequence goes on from NC_036238.1 coordinate 21,173,065, forward strand.
AAAGCCGTCAATTTGGACTCCATACGCAAATTTTTTAAAAGTTTAAAATTGTGGCTCCTATAAACGAAATGTTTAGATAAAGTTTGAGACAAAATAAAAAAATTTGACACAATTTCTGCAATTCTCCCTAACTTAGCCTTTGTTTGAACCCTATTTTAAAAAAAAAAAAAAACTAAATAGTGTTATAACCCTATTTTAATCACACATTCTTCAATTAAATATTATTATACATAAATCTTTTTAAATTATTTTTTAATCACACATTTTCGATCAATATACTATTCAAAAATTCTTTTTTTTTTTTTTTTTGGGATAAAAATGGGGCTCAATTAATTTATTATGTAAAATTTTAACTCCGAAGCACGAACCAAAATGCTTATTGATTAAATTGATATAAATGCAGTAGTAAATAAAACAAATTTTGGGGTTATTACTGCATGGGAAATAAAAGAGAATACAGAAAGCCATTTGACAAGACGAAATGCGTCAAAATTGGAAAAGAAATATCCGACCTGCCGGATTCGAACCAGCGACCTAAGGATTACCGTGACAACACTACAGTCCTCCGCTCTACCAACTGAGCTAAGGTCGGTTAGTTGCTTTAGGGTGGACTTTAAGTTCTTATTCAATGCAACTACTACAAACTACACTCGTAAACTCAGATTTCAGATTCCACACAAAAAGAGAGAAAGGAAAATCAAATGTGAAATGAAATTACAAAAATAATATACCGTGAGGATAAAGAACTAAAAAATTATCAAATATTGAACTGACAATAAGCAAGCATGTTAAAATATTATTAAGGGCCCGTTTGGTAGGGATTTTAAGAATTGATTTTTTGACCGTTAGAAGAAAAGTGGGGTCCACATGTGAGAGAAGAAGTCAAAAATTACAGCTTGAATAGTAAAATAACGGTCAAAAAATCAATTTTTTTAGACAAAAAATCCTTACCAAACGGGGCCTAAGTTCTATTACTTCTATATACAGCTGGCATACTTGAATTCATAAGATTGAATTATTATTCTTTCTGCTTTATTTTGAATGATAACTTCAAATATATTATAAAATTTTTATTATAACGTAACAAAGTTCTTATCTGATATGTTTGCATATAGAGGGTGTTTGTGCCCCATTAATTGTAAATAATGTATTATGGAATAGTGATTTATGTTGAAATGTGTGGTTAAAAAAAAAAGAAAAATTTTTGATATACGTGTATTATTATTTTAATAAAAAATATGTGATTTAAAATGAGTACTGTAGAAAAAATAATGTGGTAAAATGGTAGACAAACACACTCATAAATATGTCAAATTCAATTTAAAAAGTAAAGTATGTATATATGCTAATATTAAAACGTAAAAATGGATGCATAATTTATATTCATTAAATATAATCCAAAATCACAAAATATAAAAAGTTATACCTCATTTAATTTGTCAAAAGTAGTGACACATATAGTCTCTTACTTTGGTTTGCCTAAATTCAAATAAATACAATTGATTCATCTCGATCCGATTCGATTTTATTAGATTTGGTTATTGGGAATTTATTTATCATGCGCATCGTAAATAAAATATATATTTCAATTTTCACCAAGGCTCTACCTTATGTTTAGACAAAAATTATGATAAAAGTTGTATTTTTTTGTAAATTTGCAAACTCCTTTGCTTTTCTTTTGTTCTAACAACGTTGATCTGTCACCTACAATTGTCCAATTGTCTAGCTTCCAATAGAATTCCACATAAAGAACAATATTATAGGGAACCAGGGTTTTCTACTTCCTATGTTAGCAAGAATGAATTCTCTACAAATTTGAAAATCCTATTCATTTATTTATATAAGCCCAAACGGGATTGACTTGACCTGATCTAATATTTAATTAACTCACTTAACTAAATCCCATTCGTGAATTAATTAATCTAATTAATTAACTCGGGCCTATAAATAAGCAACCAAATTAATTAATTTATTCAACGATTGTTAAATTAATTAATTGAGAAATCACAATTTTTCAATTCTCCTTTTGCGCGTGACCCATTAGGTTCCCGATCACGATGCCTAA
>NC_036238.1:21182389-21216867 GCF_002742605.1 Olea europaea var. sylvestris
CACGCGTTCATTTAAGTGTCACAATACTTTAGTTTGTGAGAGGAGCTATTTACTTCACAAGTAAAAAATGTCACACGTGATAGTCTATCCGTAATACCGATATCCGTATCTCATTATTACTTACGACAATGGATTATTTAAAATTCAATCATATGTAATTTGTATCTCACAATCACAACTCCTTATAATTAACAAATTACTGAAACTTGAATCTACGGACTCTATTATTTAATATCATTTATCAAAATATTTATTTAATTAAATAATAGATATTGCCAAAAAATTAAATGCACTAAACATATTAAAAGTATTTACAACCTAAATCGATTGAACTTAGGACACATAACACTTACACTGGTATTATTAGAAACATCTTCCTCTTTCCTAATAATTCTATGAAAGTTAAACGAGATGATAATAAAAATTTATAAAAATAATGAGTAAGAATTTGAAACCAAAAGCTAGTTTTCTAAATATGATTTGCACATAATATAATATGACAAAAGAATTTATAATATAAACAAAGTTATTAAGTCAAATTTAATATATTTCAATGTTTAATGACGTTAATATTTTTAGCAAATATATATATATAACTTTAATAAGTATCAATGATAATTACAATATTTAGTATATCGTATAACACTATTTCAACACGGCGCATTAAAATTTAAAATATACACCTTTTAATATGATAATATGACTAATTTTCTATCGTTATAATTGACACAAAAAAAAAATTGAAATGCCTACAAAATTTTAAAAGCTAATTTTCTAAATATGTTTGCACATAGTATAATCTAACAAAAGAATTTATAATTTAAAGAAAGTTATTAAGTCAAATTTAATATATTTCAGTGTTTAATAGTGTTAATATTTTTTAATAAGTATCAATGATAATTACAAATTTTAGTATATCGTATAACACTATTTTAACATGTAGCATTAAAATTTAAAATATACACTTTTTAATATGATAATATGACAATGTTCTATCGTTATAATTGACAAAACAAACTTTTGAAATGCCTACAAAATTTTAAAATATCAAAACACTTAGACAAAAAATTGTCGGATGGGACATTAAACTTTAACTATTTGATTATGCAATTAAATGATTTACATAATTAATTATTAACTATAGTTTTGTGTCAAAACCCATATTAAAAAAAAAGAAGAAGAAGAAGTTGGGAGGCTATGCATTCAAAAGCCTTCTTAATGATTAGTAGTCATAATTTAGTTAGAAAAAAAAAATGATTTTTCCCCAAGAATTAAAGGTAGCAATACTAAGTGAATGTAAATTATAGAAACGACTATAATCAATAAAATTAATATCCAAAAATTTATTAAATATTCCATAGAAATGTGTATTGAATCAAACTTGTAAATGTTAAAAATTATGAGAATATGACCACTTGAAATTTGGAAGAATCTAATTTTAGATTTTGATGATTTTTCCTTTTATCCAATGTTTAAGTGAAAAAATTGTAAATTTCAATAAGCACCAAACTACTTTTTAGATTTACAACTCGTACATAAATTTCTTGCAAGTAAAAATGTGGCATTAGAATTCCATTTCCTCAAAACTGACATTTGCACACTGTACAATTGTAACAATAAGAAGAAAATTAATTTCATTAATCAAAGAATATTACAAAGACAAAATATACAAAATTCAAGTTGAGCAAATAAAAAAAATTTGCACTAAATTGGATACTCGAATACAAGTAAATTTCGTTTAAAAATAGAATATTTGTAGAAAATAAATTCAAAACTAACTATCAAATATAATAAATATTCACATAATTTACATTATTAAGTTCATCATAAGCAAAAAAAATAAAAATAGTCTATTATTGGTTGTTATGCCCTATAAAAAAAGATTGGCCATCATTCCGATCAAAAGAGACCATAAAAATCTATGATTAATAATTAGTTACTAACATATTACGCATCAACTATTACATAAAGAAAGTAAGACAAAAAAATAAAATAAAAATTACAAACATGTATTCAGCAGTTATCTGTGAGTGATAAATTATGGACTTGAAGAGTAAGGGAGTTTTCATATAGGGTTTATATTTATATATATAATTTCTTTTAATTGTATACAACAATATTTTTATTAATCCTGTACTAATAATTAGTAATAATTGTATTTAGTGGAAATTAATTGACCTAATTTTTTTTAAACAATAATAATTATTAATATCTTATTTAAAAGAAATAAATTGAACATTAAGGGTATTGTTCACCACAAATATAAAAATGTGAAAGTAAAATGCAAAATCGAATGTTTATCATCTATTTACACTTAGGTTATTGAAAAATAATTTTTATCTTATAGTTTATCAAACTAATATAAATTAATGACGATTAGAAAGTTGATAGATTATTATAATACGTATCAAGTGAAAATTAGTTAATGGGATTTTTTAACTATTACGTTTTATTTTCAATGGAATCTTTTAGGAATGCAATATTCTTTAGGTTTAATTTTTTTTTTAGTGCATATACAGTTTTATTGTTTTTATAAATCTTATATATTAATATTAATTGATTTAATAGTATATGCCATTTCCTTTTAATTATATATGTAATATTATTATAATTTTTATTTTGTTTTTATATAAGTTTTTATTAATCATATACTGATAATTAGTAATAATAGTGTTTAGTGAAAATTAACTGACTTAATTTCAAAAGATAAATAATTTTAATTTTAATAATAATTGAATTTAGTTGAAATAATTTAAATTTAAGGGTATTATTGACCATAAACATAAAATTATAAGGGTAAAATGGAAAATTAAAGATACAAGGATAAATGAGGATGTATTGAACTCATAACTAAATATGTAAGGGTAAAATTGGTAATCATAAGTTTATTCTCAATCCCCACTTTTTCTAGACCGTAGATAATATAACAACTCATAGGACTGTCCAATTTATCAAATGAAAGTTGAATACAAAACCCCAATTTGGAATAAATTAAACTTGATTTTAATTAAGTTAAAGTCACCCTCTTTTTTTTTTTTATTGATAGGTTAGTCACCCTTAACTATTAGTAAAGCTCAAAACACTTCCACGATCCCATGTCCTTGGTCTTCCATCATGGTCCGCCTAGTTAGTCTATCTTTCTTTAGAGAATTAATTTTAAATACATACTTCGTGGAACTCACAATTTTTTAATCATACTTTCGTTAAAACTTTTATTTTAATCTACACGAAACACGGACAAAAACATAAAGGATTAAATGGGTGAAAGATTTGAATCTCGAAGTTTTTAAATTTTCAGCTTTTTATTTAGTAAAGTAGACCGTGAAATATTGAATAATAGTGAAGAAGAAACATAGAGAAAAGATCATTTAATTTATTTAAGATTAAAATTCAGTACCATATATTATATAAAATCTATTAGTCGTGAAAATAGTATATTAAGCTCATGTTTGGTGTTAAATAAAATAAAATTAAAATTTCAAGTTAAATTCAACAATTAATTTTAATCACACGAGATATACAGTTTTTTGATAACATATTTTGTCAATTTTTATCAAAATTTTAATTTTTATATACACCAAACATAGCTAAACAAAAGTGTAATTTATTTGTTTATTAATAAAATGTAATCTTGAGTTGAGATTTGTCGTCCAAATAATTGACACATCATTTTAAATTAATATATTTAACTTTATTTTTATTGTCATTTATGCTTAAAATTAAGTGACAATTTAATATAAAATTATGCGTCAATTGTTTACTAGCGAATAGCAAATTTTGAATAACATATCTAACTCCACCTCAAAGTAATTGCAAAAATTTCAGCACTATCTTCGGATTCCAGTATTCCACCATACACAGTTGGCGTTGATCCCTCAATTACCTAACTATCCTCAAATTTGTAATTCACATTTACGGCTGGGCAAATTTCCCGAATCGAACCGAACCGATCGAATCGAACCCGAACCGAATCGATCCGAACCCGACGGTTCTTGTCAAATTAAATACCCGAACGGGTACCTGAATTGAGAACCGACGGGTACGATTCGGTTCTCGGTTCTAGATCAAGAACCGAAGAACCGAATAAGAACCGAATCTTTCTAATTTTTTTTTATATTGAGTAAATGAAATTATTTTAATTTTAATTTTTTCTAAACAAATTAACAAATTAATGATTTCTAAATCCAAATTTTTGGCCCAATAATTTGTTTCATTTCTAATTTTTTAATTTTTGGCCAAATTACGCATTTTATTGTTTCATTTCTTAGCCAAACAAGATCAAATCCACTAAATAACCCTAAACACCTACAATAAAGTGTATAACGTTGTCTCAACACTCGCACTCACTCTCGCAGTCTCGCTAAATTCCAAAACCTATACAATCGTCGGCCGACACTCTGACCTCCGATCGAATCCGTGACTTTCGTCGACTGAAGCTTTGATCGTAGCGATCATTTGAACAAGGTAGTTTACTAATATCTGACATTCCAAAACCATTGAATGTATCATTAGTCGTATTTATATAACGTTGTTATAAATGTTAAAAAATTTAATTATAGTACAGAACCGAACCGAACCGAACCGAACCAAATGGAACCGAACCCGAACGGTTCCATAATTATATTTGAACCAGACGGTTCCATTTACTAGATACCCGAAAAGTTTGGTTCCATTCGGTTCTAAAGAAAATCGAACCGAACCGAACCGACCCGCGCCCACCCCTATTCACATCTGCAGTTTATGGGGTCAGTAAAGGTCATTACAGGACATTCATACGACAAGAAAAAAAAAAGTAGTTTATCTTTAAAAATTTTAAAAATATCCACATCCACGTCAGCATGATAGAGACAAAAAATGACAGATATATAGTGGGGTGGAAGGAAAATCAGTAAAAAGTGAAAACAAGTTGCTACCTACCTACCAAAATCAAGAAAATGACATTCAATATTCCGTGCTCTATATATACCCCTCTTTCACTGGCACTCTTTTTCTCTCTTCTCCTCATTCACTTGGATTTCTTTTGTAGAGAAGCCCATAAAAGGTACCACTGTTCTTTCCTCTCTTTTTTATTTTTTTTATTTTTAAAATTTTTTCCTTCTTTTTTTATTGTTCATTTTTTCGTTTTCTTTTGATTTTCTTGGTTACTTATGGGGACAGGGTGTCGCTACTTGTGGAAAAAAAAAATGGTGTTTCTTGGGTTTTGGTTTAAGATAAGATTTTGTCATCTTGATGTCTCAATTCGGTGCTCTGTAGTTCATTTATGCAAGTGGTTAAAATTTGAAGACTTTTTGAATGCCTTAGTTATATGTACAAGATTTTCAGTTTCCATAGAAAACGACTTTCGGTCTGGTGATTACTTGGATCACAAAGGGCAAAGATTGGATTTTTTGGTCATGAATTGTTGCCAATGACCAATGATTTTTATTTTTTATTTTCTAATTCTTGAATGAGGAACTAGTGAAAACATTTGAGCAATTTGAAGAATATAATCTAAGCCGTGTAACTCAGTACAATAGTAGCAAACTAAGCATATAACTCTATTACTATTGGTTTATCAACCCAATCTTTCTAACCAATTTGGCTATGTTACTTTGGGATGTATTTTGATCTTCTCGTTTATCGTATTGGAAGACTGATTGGTTATAGGAATGACTATTCTAGTGTAATCTGAGGCTTACACTTTGTTAGGGCAGATTCAAATGAGAGAATTAAAAATCTACTGGAACTATTTAGCTAAGGATTCCAGATTCTTGAATCAATGAAGCCGATGGAACTGCTAGAGTTTCGTCTCTTAACACCGTAGGAGCTAAAAGAATCACAATCATGTATATGCTCACCAATTGCTTCCTGGAATTAATTTTGTTGAACTGGAGGCACAAAACTATTAAGAACTTAAATCTGTCAAGTACTTTACTGATCAATGGTCATTTCTCTCGATAATCGTTGCATTTTAATAAATCGCTGAATCATACCTTAGTTCATGGTACAGTGTCCCACACTTCAATTTGTCACTGCTCTCAAGCATGACACAGGTTGGGTCTGCCATGGGAAGAGCATCTCACAAACTTTAAAAGACTTGTTTCTGATATGCTACTCATTTTAATTGGTGTTTTATATTCTTATAAAAAAATAATTGATGTATCTTATGGTATCCGAGCCCAATTGTTGAGAAATGTTGTAATTCATTGTATAGTTTTGTTAAAGCTTTCCCGTTTCTTTATGTTGTTGTTAACTAACATATCTGTTCTCTATGGGTCTGTTTCTTCAATTTGCAAAATTGTCTTCGTATTTTGGAATCAATTTTTATGCATTCAGAATTACTGGCAGAGATTAACACTTGCAGTGAGTTTTGAAGCTTATCCTGTATGGCTGAAATACGACTTTCTAGATGTGCATGAAACCCATATGGTCTCTCCACTCGTAGAGTATTAGGTTCAAGTTGGACATTTGGAATATTGTAGACAATGTTATTCTTTATAAACTTTCTTTTACATGTATGCATTATATGATGTAATATAAATTGAATCAGCGTGCACATTATGAAGGGCAAACTCGTTTTCAACGTTTTTATAATTCTTATTTCCTAGTAAGTTTTTCTAGAAGTATTTATTATCTCCATATGAAATCAATTCAAACTTTCTGCTCTTTGCAGCCGGTTTATTAAAATAGAATCTCTTTATGAAGCGCTGTAGTTATGTTCAAACCCAGCTTCATTTCAGTCCATTATTTATTCCATTTGACACAACCCCTCACCTTGACAATGACAGTTTGCGGCATTTGCATTTTTATCACCAAAGGGGGATGATTTTCCAGTCTAGACAAGATGGAATGCAATGGTGGAACTTCGGGCTTCAATGAGAAGAGAACTTTGGAGAATTCTACTCCTGCTAACGAATTGAAAGGGCGAACAGAAAATAACACCAAAACTTCTGTATTTGTCAATCATGGTAAGTTTTGCTTATAAGTTTTAGCTTTCTAAAGAGTCGGAACTAACCGTGTCTGACTATTAGACATATGAAGTGGGTTTGGAAAGTTATTTTTGTTTCTCTTTCAGTCTAATTCAAATCTTTGGCAACCATACTACGTCATGTTAATTTAAGCTGATCATTCTTAGGCCCCGTTTGGTACCCATTTTTTTCAAAATGCATTTTTCTCTTTCTTCTTTTAAACCACACATTTTTTATTAAAATAATATTACACGTAAATCAAAAACTTTTCCTTATTTTTCAACCATATATTTCTCATCAATTTACTATTCAAAAATGCATTTTTACATAAAAATGTCTCCAAAACACTCTCTTATTGACCTTATGTTTGGTTCATTGCTCATAGGCAACAGATTGCACCTATGCCCTTAATTTAACACTCTTGTTGTATCTTTCACTTCAGAAATATAACATGGAAAAGTTTCTGTTTTTATAGTTTCACTTAGTTTTGGAACGCTTGTAACCGAGAAAAGGTGCACAAGAGTTCTATAATATGTCTAACTATGTCATGCAGCTGCAATTGCATGGCAAGAGAGCAGAAGAAAATGGATTGGAGATATATCTCAGAGGTCAGAAAGGATGCCGAAGGATCCAATTATAAGGTACTGTATGTACTCACCTTGTTGTCTTCCTTGAACGCTAATTGCAATATGGGAACATGCAAATTATGTTAAAAATTGAATCTGACTCTGTTATTTGCTATTGCAGCTGGTCGATGACCTACGAAGATGTACTCTCAACTAATGACCCTTTCTCCGAGCCAATCCCTTTATCAGTAAGTTAACTGGATACAAACGCCAAGTACAGAACTAACTCTACACTTTTTGGGTATACCAAAACACATTTTATGACCCCTTCACTTATGGCCACCTACTTTCTGTGCTCTTTTAAGTTAGTTTTATGCCATCGTAAAAGACGAATTCTTGTGTTTGGCCTATGAAATTATTGATTTCATTACTCGTTCATTGATTTGATGTGTATATGGATTTCGCAGGAGATGGTAGACTTTTTGGTGGACATCTGGCAAGATGAGGGTCTTTTCGACTAGATTATTGTATTGTGGTTGTATTCTGGATCCTTCTTTTTCGCAGCAATATGGATATGTTTCAAGCCATAACATTGACTATTACAGCATCCTGCAAACATTCAATTTTCCAGTTTCGCCATTTATGGGTTTCAGCAAAAGTAGCTATCTGGGGATCAGATCAATTAGTTAAACATTTATAGTTGTAATCTTCTAGTTGTTGGTGCAGCTTCTTAGAATATCGAAGAGTTACTACTAGATTGTATGTTATGTCCAAATCTTGATGTATCATCGTATTTTCACATTCATAAACCAAATCGTTGCCAGCCTATCATTTGGAGAAATTTTTAATTTTCCTTTACAAGGTTTGTGGCCTAGGTCGGAAGTGAATGCATGAGCTGGATGATCAATTCATGGAATGCACTCATTTTCAAATAGAAATTCCATGGTTTGAAAAGATAATCTGGTAATATTAAATAGATTACTACAATAAATTTGGTAACATTTCTTCCTATAATCTCGAAATTTTTAAATAATTACTTACAATTTCACAATTTCGAAATTGTAGTTGCTTGCTCCAGGACCTTTCCATCAATCCACCTTGAAATAATCCGATATGTTGAAATTTAACGGTTGAAACAGCTCCTGACGTTCCCATCTGGCACGATCACTTCTATACAAATGTGGATATCTGTTAATGCTCCAAAAACATTTAGTACATCTCGATCTTACTGTGTACGCCCAGAAGAATCCGTGACTTTTGGGGTTTATATATAGATAACACCACCGCATTGGAAAGGCAACCTGCGGGAAATTGAATCTGTAGGTGGTGTTTTCAGGTAGTTCGTAAAGAGAATTATCCTTGTCTGTGTATTTGCACATGAAGTAAATTGGATGGTTTCCATCATTGGCTAATGTGACCTCCACATCTGGGAATAATTCAAATTCGCAGTTTGCAGGAATGAAAGAAAGGGTGAGGACTAGCAAGAGAAATGTGAAGTTTGTGTAGGCTCTCTCTGCCATGGAACCGAACATGGCAAAGATTCGGTTGCCGTTTGCTAATGAAGATTGAGGTTGGGTTTATGTCTTATTTTGGGATTAATGGTAGAGATTGGTACAGGCATATTTTGCGGTCGAGGGATAGTTTTAAGCCAAACAAAGTGAGGAAATTGTGAGAGAGCAAATTAACAAATTTAGAGGTAGTTATTGACCTCATAAAATAGATATTATTAAAAGGTCAACTGTTTTTTTTTTTTTTTACCAAAAGTTTCCTTGGTTTTCTGTTGTGATTTTGGGTTGTAAGTCAAGTAATTTGCGAGTAAAGATGGATGTTTCGATGTTCTTTCAATTGGAAAAGGTGTTCGACTGAAGATATTCTTTCAATTTTTGGGATGGCCGACCTTGGATTCCATTTCAATCCGAGATGGATTTTTAGAGAAGTGGAGTTTTTCAAAGTGTGGTTGGAGATCTCAAAGCTGTATATTATTCAGATTTAAGATCTTTTTTAATTGCAATGATTTTATTTATATGCATTTTTAAGGGTACTTAAGTCATTTTTATGCCAATTGATCATCAAGTGACCATCATGATTAGTCATTTTTAAGGGTAATTAGCCATTTTAAGTCAAGTTTCCAAGTGGGAGAGTTTGTTGAGGTTTGTGCCGAATTTGTCCAATAAACCCATGTGTATATCAATGATTTTAGTGCATTGAAGTCGAAGACTAATTCTAAAGATATTTTTAGTGCAATTAGTCTCCAATGTGAGATACTTTTTCCTTAAAATGCTAATGCTTCCCAGGGATGCTAATAGACTCGGATTCATCCTTCAAGATACAATTATCAAATTTACGTGATAGTAGCACTACAATTATTAAGAAAAAATGGACTCAAAAAATATGTAGAGAATATTATGGAATGAAAATTAGAAGTTTTATAATGAATGGAATAATTGAGTAGTAGTTGAAAAGTTGTGTTTTGAAAAAGTGATATAACTATTGCATTATGTCTATGTGAGGACATACTTGTTAAAATAGGACAAGTCCAAAAGTAATTATAAAAAACCACGACTTTTCACTCCAACATTCTAGAATATTCTGTCAAGTGTCATACCTAGATGATGCTAAGTCCAATTTTCTGAAATAATCGTGCTAATGCTATTTTTACAAAAAATAATTTTCACGTGTTAAGTATCTTACTTTCAAGGTTAGTTTTTCATAATCCGAAATTAATTTCAAGAAATTAAATATACTACAATAATCTACTCACTCAAGTCGACATATAACCTCTGAGATCTTGTAATCGCCCAACATATCTTCTTAAATAATTAGTCAAGTTAATCAAAGCCCAACATATCCAAACGAAATTCCTCATTATTAAGGATTTCATTGAAGGGATGCATTGACGATAAAATATCCAGGTTAATCTTTTAAGTACAGTTTATTTTGAATCTTGATTTACCAGTATTAACTCCATTTATGAACTGAGTGGAACCTACCAGGTTAATTAGTATAAATCTAAGAGTTCACATAATTTCACCCAAACAAACTCTAAATACTTGGCATTCAACTGATACATAGGAATTGTAGAGTTTCCATAAATTATGCGAAAACACGCAGAAGAAAATACATCGAGCAATCAGCAATGTCACTTCACATTATAAATTAACGATCAACCACTAGAATACACTTTTAAGTAAAAATAAAACACCTCCTATTCCAAGAAAATAAACACGTCAAAAATATAAGAAAAACACGTTTCTACAGTTCTTTACACGGGTACCCCTCTACTTGGATGAATGCCGTCGGCAGATACGAAATCTGAATATCGTTCCACGTACGAAATCAACAGAATGTCATCCAATAACGTCTTCAGTTCGCTGGAGAAGCTCCAATACATTGCCGGCTTTTCTTTTGGCCCTGTCGGTGCCATTCTCTGACAATTCCTTCAATGCGTCTTCTGCTCCAAGCTCACTGGCAACTTTCAAGTATTGCGAATCACCCGTGCAAAGTGACCATAATATCGCTGCTGCATTTTCCCGGTTGCGTGGCGAACCAGTCTTAATCACCTCAATCAAAATATTGATTGGCTCAGCTTGCCCAATTGCTACTTTCCCTTCTTGATGGCTAGCAAGAATAGCCAATATTGCTAGAGCTTCATCCACCATTCCTCCTCCGGGATCCTTAAGCAATCTCATAAGTGGTGGTACAATTCTCGCCCTTACTGCCCTCACCTTGTTTCCTTGATAGATTAAAAGGTTAAATATAGCAGTGGCCGCATCCTTCTTTCCTCTTGGAGTCCCCTGGCAGAGCAAATCAATTAGAGGTGGGATGGCTCCAGCTGCTCCTATTGCCACCTTGTTCTCGTCAAGAACCGACAAGCTAAAAAGGGTTGCTGCCGCATTTTCTCTAGCCTCCATGCTACCATTCTTTAGCACGTCCACTATATCAGGTATTGCACCGGCATTTACAATGATTCCCTTGTTGGCCTCATTTATCGAGAGGTTAAGAAGTGCTGTAACGGCATGCTCCTGAGTCCTTGGATCGGTAGAGGATAACAGTTCGACTAGCAGTGGAATAGCTCCCGATCCAGCTATACATACTCTATTATCAGCATTTCTTTTTGCTAGCAAACGAAGCTCACCTGCTGCAGCTCTTTGCTGTTCAATATTACCATTTGCAAGTTTCTGCAACAAGGCATCAATAGCAGCTCGATCACAGTCTGAACCACCAATTCCCGATCTTTTATTGCGACAATTCCCTTGTTTTTTAGGCAGCTCAACACCATTACTCTCACACCACAAAGCAATAAGACTCTTCAAAACATAATTCGGTGTTAAGGCTGTGTGCGACAGCGTCTGCTGAGTCTTAGGGCAAGTCTTGTGACCTGCATCCAGCCATTTCTGAATGCAGGACCGCTCATATGTCTGCCAAAGAAAATAGTAACTGAATAAAAGTTCTTGAATTAAAGAAAGCACTACATCATAGATGTAACCCGGAATTCAACCTGTCCAGTAGACACAATTACAGGATCTTTCATCAACTCAAGCGATATTGGACAGCGGAAATCATCTGGGATGACTGGAGATCTGTGCTTAAATGAACTCTTGTCAGCTTCATGGGCATCAGGGACGGGACTTTCTGCCATTACACAGTCCTTTATCTTCCGAAGGAGAAATGACATCGTCTCCAAGTACTCCTCTGGTACTCCAGCTGGAAATCCACTGCATGAGATAACCATGTCGTGGATAGCAAGTGACTCTTTCTTTAGATCATTTATAGTCCTAAGATGCAGTTTCTCAGAAAGCCTTTTGAAAATTATTGCGTCGGGGTCATCTTCCATTTGTGCTGCAGCTAAATCCATTGCCAGTTGCAAATCAAGAGACTCCATTTTACCTACTGCTCTTTTGAATTGTGTATGCACAAGTTCAATCTGCAAATGGAAGAAGATATCATTGCCACTAAATTAAAAAAATAAAAAATAAAAAAAGCTAGCCCATAACCACTTCACATCCCGTCTTCTGTTAAAATGAGGAGTACCTGTTCTCGAACTTCCTCTGGTATATCAAGTTTATCATAGGGAATCTGACGTAATGCTTCTTCTATCTGTTCAGTGACAAGATCAAACTTACGTGCTATTTTGTCCACTTGCAGTGCCTGTAAAACACACGGCACACCATAATAACAACTTGAGCACAACAGTTACCATTAAAAGGTTCTGTAGTTAGCAGATTATATGAGTTGTCTTGCAAAAATAAATAAATGAAAAACTGTTAAAAGAATGTTCAAAGTAGATAACATAAAAGAAATACATTTCGGTGAAATCGTCTTGCATTCACTACCATAATAATTAGAACTTCATGGAGTCTAATATTGTAAAAAATGGACAGGGAAATAAGTACTTCACGTGATCCATTGATATTTCTAGTGAGACATAAATAACTAAGGAAGCAACTAAAACAAAACTCTTATCTTCCTAGTCACAACTACGTACTAGAATGTGTGTCCTAAAACTTCAAAAATGATAACTGAAAATTAAACATAATTCTGTAAAAAATTATTCAGTGTGTACATAAACACAGGAAATACCAATAATCCGAAGACACGAGTTTAAGTGTTATTCCTACATCCCACAAAACGGACATGTTGGGATAACAAATATGGCAGGAACCTTAATTTACAGTGCTAAAATGCTCATTCCTAGAGCTCTTTTATTCTCATAAAATCAATCTTTTAATCATAATACCGTGATGAAGACATGCCTGTGATGATGATCAATATAAGAGTTACAGTTCAATCAGTTTAACCAGTCATCTGTTATGATTAATACATGCATATTCTAGTAATAATTGGCAAATTAATTATGTCTACAATTCTTCAATTAAGTGATAATGATAGAAAATTTCCAAATACCAACACAGATTCTCAAAAAATAGAGAAGAAGAACATGATAAGGTTATTTTCCCCAAATTATATCTATTCTTATGTATATACCTGAAAAATCTTACTGCCTTCATGTACAGATTTCAGCACCTCAAGAGCGGAGTCAAGAGCGATTCTCAGCGAGTCAAGCCCCATAACGACTTCACTTCCAAGCTCTTCTTCTTCACCGTCCCTCAATTCCTCAAACAGAGGGCTTAACAACTTCACTCTTCTCACCAGATTACAATACATCTTCTTTGCAACCGTTCTGCAGTCGGGCAATCCGGATATGGCCTTGACCGAGTCACTTATTCGACTCAGTACCGCCTCTCTCGGATTATCCGTCATCTGAAATTCCAAGAAAGCGAAGTTTTGGAGGGATTAACAGAAGCCCAGAGACTAAAACAGAAAATTTTGATGAATTTTTTCGACGGTCGGTGATTGTAAAATGAGTTGACTCAGCGATTTTGATTTCTTTTTCCAAAATTGGCCCAAGAACAAAGAAATTTCGAATTTTGTGGGAAACTAGAGGAACCCAGCTAAGGAAATCGATTGCATTTCAAGAATTTGAAATATATTACTGGACGATCCGTATAAACAGAGATTGAAGAACGTCAAGCTAGAACAGAGGATTATAGCCAGAGATACGACTTTAGAGAATGGGTTTTCATTTTACTTCTTCGTTGTTGAATGAGATTTCATTTTACTGTTTCAACTTAGAAGAAGAAAAAGTAAGAACTGCAGGAAAATGAAACAAGTGGGAGGATGAGAAGAGAAAGGGGATTATTGAAAAGGATGAGATCACTCATGACAAATTTTAATAATTATGAGTTGACAAATTTACCCTCAACCCCTCAATTATCCTCAATTCTTCTTCCTGATTTTGCTCAAGGATGAACAAACTCTTAACTATTTTCAGATCAATTCATTTTTAATGATTTGATAAAATCTTAAGCTCATGCCCGATTTAAATTAAAATCCAATTAAAACCTCTAATCAAAGTCAGAAATTAAAAATTTGGATTCGACGTTACACATTCTTTATAAAATATTGTATGACACTTTATGTGACTATAAAAGTAAACTCTTCTTTTGACAATATCTAATATTTTTTTAATATAAACTATAAAATATATCATTACATCTTAAAAAATTTATTCCGTGTCATCCTTTATTTTATTTTTATTTTTTGATGATGGACAATTCGCAATCACTATTCTTCGAATGCGCACTGAATAAACTCTCGAGTTGACGTAATAGTCTGCAAATCCTTTATTTAGCATACATAGTATGGTCTTTTAAGGAAAATTTATAGTACGTATTAATCCTATATATTCTAGAAATTCAATTTCTCACTTGAATTATTAACAATGCAATTGGGCACTTGGATTTGACAATTGGCGTATACGGAATGCTTTATTGTTTGTACATCTTGATTTTGATTTACGATTCAGCCGTCGATTTCTTTACTTGCCGACTTCTTCAGCCGTTGCCCGCCCGTAACGGTTTCCTGATTTTTCCTTTCTATTATTCTCCATTCTTATTTATCGTGCTTTTCAAACTCCAAGGTTTATTGTGGTTGACATATAAATTTTTTACTATTTCCTAACAAACTCGACAATAATACAATTTTTTATAGGCAGAAATTATCTTGCCAATGTTAAAACTACACATTTAAGACCCCGTTTGACACTTATTATTGTAAAAATGAGAATAAAAAATATAATTGTTATGGAACCCACACGAAAGTTAGAAAATCAAATATGGTGGCTTGATATGATAGATAACTATCTTATTTTTCATTTTTGTGATCAAAGAATGAGAATCAAACGGGGGCTTAATCCCCATTCGAGTCTTTTTTGAAAATAGTTTTTAAGAAGTAATTTAAAATATATATATATATATATATATGAAAAACTTATCAGAACTTGTATCGATGCTAATGTGACAAAATATAAGTGGACTATTTTTTTTCATTTTTCATCTTTTAATAGTGTTACGTCATGTGTTGTTTGTAAGATTTTTCTGTTATAAAATTATGTACTTGCATGAATCTTGCTATTTTCTAACAAACCTTACGTGTGGGCCCACGCGCCATGACTCATGCATGAAACACGGTGTGGACTGCTGGAATTACTCTACAATAAAATATTAACAATTGAAGAAGTTGTTCATTGGAATTAGTCGGTGCACTGTTAACAATTTTATATAGAGCTTTGTTGGGAAAATATGTGTAGTACAAACTTTTTTTTATTAATGATTAATTATTTGAGTTTATTAGTTTTATCAGGTTTTGTGGTCAGCTTTGTTGGGAAAATATGTGTAGTGACAACTTTTTTTATTAATGATTAACTAGTTGAGTTTATTAGTTTTATAAGGTTTTATGGTCGAGTTCTTAGATTTCATATGGTGTTTAATGTAATTATGTTTGTGTTATGCCTCATCCAGGTTCGAAGAATGTCCACGTTGTAGTCACTAATGAGTGAACTCAGGTCTACGCTCCACGTCGCTTTGTCTACTTGGCAATCCCGTCAAATCCTCATAAAGAGGTCAAATCCTCATGGACGAGATGAGGCGATACATCCTCTAGGCACTTGAGGTGCGTCCCCATGAGACTCTCGTACAAGATCCTTTATGATAGATTGATGTGGCCACTCACGACAGCAGCCACTATATCAAGTTAACTTGTTAAGTCTAGGCATAGACCATAGGGTGGCAAATTGTCAGAAACATTAAATACGCCTGAGCCGATAAAATGACGCCTATGATAAGGCAACTCGACTGTTAAGATGATATCGCGTGTTTCTTCATTCAACGGTCATTATTTTACACTTCTACGATAAAAGCTCACACTTAATGTCATTTGATAGGTAATGTAATTTTACACACTCAACTCTCATTGATCTCTCTCATTTTTAAGTCTCTATAAATCCATTCTATTTTGACCCTCCATATTCAGAACACTTTTGTGGCTCACGTCAACAACATGTCCCACACCCAAACATTCTTATAAGCGACTGACTTGATTATTGGACTGCAAGCGATCACCTTCCCCATCTTTGAGAAAGGTCACGTATTGTTAACGATTTGTTAGTATGCATGCGAGAGGTTATGTGGACGTAAGTGAAGTAGGGATCTATTGGACACACCAGTCGTGCGAAAATCGAGAGCAATAGGGATTGTAATATCCCAAAATTTACTAAGACTTTTAGGAATTTTTCGTAAAGATTCCAATGAAGTTATGGATTAAAATGTGATTAATAAAATTTGGAAAAGGGACACTGACAAGAATTATCTGGAACTTAAAATGCAAATAAAAGTTTCTCTTAATTGCAGTCAAATTCCTGGATATTTTTTTATGGTAAACTATAATTACTTATAAATAAGTAAAAATAGGTTGAAATGGAGAATCTTATGGGGCACAAAAATACGAGCTTTGATTGAAATCGTATTAGTGTATCAACGTGAGATTCTAGTAAAATATTAAAGTTAAGCGTACTTGACTAGGAAAATTCCATGATGAGTAACTCCTTGAAATGTTTCCTAAATCAAACCTAGAGGCAGTGGTTTCGAACTCCTCCACCTTTTTTTCCCTCTCATAGAACTCCCATTTTGATGATATTTAACACTAAATATTTTATATAGAATGATTCTTGATCACTTTGAATTTTAACGGATGTATGAATAATAGATGATAGAGACCTTGAATGCTAAGATATGTGAGGGACACACGAAAGTACTAGTCGCTAGTGCTTTCAACCTCAATGCAAAAATATAGATATATGTACATCAATGCCTCGATGCTTTGTTATATTATTGGACATGTGTGCTAGATATTGTGTTAGGTAAAGACTATGTGGCATATCAACTAGAGAGAAATGCAATCCATGTATTATAGCCCATAACAAACAGTCAGAACTGAGGTATACAAATATATGGCCTGACTTTTAGGATTGTAAATCTCCTTGACGGATTGTTTAGTTTGTAGCACAATTTGTGATGTTAAAAATCTTCAAGAGAGGCAATAGCGGAGCATACTTTTGTTACTGCTCAAATTAATGGCTTATTGTGACCATTAAAACTAATAAAGTAGGCCAAACTTCAAAACGACCACATTTCTTTTCAACTCAGTTTGCATTCATAGAAAATATACTTATTTATGCATTTGATTCAAGTGGAAAACCTATATATGTTAAAACTGATGATTCTGGCCATGATTTTTCGGATGTTTGTTCTTGTACTACTTGTTTGAGTACTGAAGTAAATGATGAGCCTTCTCCTCCTAGGAGAAGAAGATCGAGGAAAAGAAGTCACCAAAAGCTTCATAGGGTAAAGCTTCATAAAGACTTTGAAAATAGAGAACCTGTTGTTGGACTGCTTGGAGAACCATCTAGTAAATTTGATTATTAGGTCAAATTTACTTCCCACCCTGAACAGATGAACCAATTGTTCCATCTGGATGGAATGACGATGATAATTATAGTCAAAAGTATAAACAAAGGGATTGGAAGGATAATGACGAGAATCTAGAGCTATTAAATGCTAGTGCCACATCTGTAGCTATGTTTCAATAATTCACGACTTTTTGCTTAATTAGAGGTTTTCATCCCAACTCTCTAATCGGAAGATTTAACAATGAAGATCAATCAAATCTCAATTGTAATCTTAGGATCTAGACTTTTGTAAACCATTCCCACACATGTTTATTGGACTAAGATTAAGAATCAACCATATACACAATGCATAAGACAGTAAATAATCCATCAATAAAGTTGATTGAAATTGAAATTCAACAATTAATTCAATTACACAATAGAAAAAACATGATTGAATCTATGAAAAATCTAGTAAAAGTAAAATCAATTTCAAAGCAAATTCATAAAAGAAAGTCTAGATCTAGAAGTGTTTGATAATAAAAATACCAATTTGCATGAATAAATGTTGTGAAGTCGCCAAATCTAATGAGTTCATTCGTAGCTTCACCTAGGAATTTAGTTCTCCATTGAATTTTTTAGCCCAAGATGAGAGAAATTTGTTATGGAGGTCAAGAGAGAAGTGTTCTGTCCAGTCTAGAGCTTAAAACCGTGTGCCAAATTGTTTCCATAAGAGGTTGAACCGAATAAAGAAACTAAATTTTCGACCAGAATATTCTGTGCGACTACTTTTAGTATTTTGACCATAACTTTCTCTCTCGATGTCCGATTAAGGCAATTCAAAGTGTGTTGGAAAACTAATATAAAAAGCTACAATTTTTTTGGGAGTAGTTTTTTCCGAATTCGAATGTTTACTGGGTCAAAAGTGGACTTCAATCTCTGGTTGAAAATTTGAAAAATCTTTATGCTGTTGGAATTTGACTTGTGAATATGTTATGTTCATATTTAACTTCTTTTGACTTCGAATTACACCCAATGGACTCCTAAATTTCTCAAATCATCATTTCATCGCCCGTCTCATCTTCAGATTATTTGCAATTTGGTCCCTGAACTTTTACTTTCTTCTATTTTAATCCTTTTTTGCTATTTTCTTCTAAATGTCACATTTTCTACCAAAATACAACCTGAATTAAAGTATAAGTATAATGAATGTATTTTGATATCAAATAATCACAAGAATGCAATAATTAAAAGGGGAAAGTATTATATTTTACACTCTTAACACACCCCTACTTGCTAATTGCTAGTCCCTAGCAATTCAATGCAGAATAAGTAAATGAAGATTAGATTGCAATACAAATGAAATTATTAAGTTCCAATTTAACCACAGTTCATGTTCTTTTGAAACTCAACACTACAAGAACTTAATAATGTCATGATCTTCAAGATATCAAAAACACTTACCAAGTGTGTGAGTGTGTGTCAAGCCATAGTCATCTTAGGGCCAGCCCTAACACATGCAACATCAAGTATGTCTCAAGTTAAAGGTTCAGCCCTATAACTCACGGGTATCAAAATGTATGATGCGGTAATCTCTCTATGGAGTTGAGAAAGGGTATACACTTATAACTTGGAAACTTAAATATTTATGAATAAGCAACAAACAAACATTGATTATATGATAGACACACTATCAACTGAGAATTCATCAACTTCTTACCATAATTTACTTAGGATCAAAACAGCCAATGCAGAAGGTTGTAATGAGGATCAAGTTGGGCTATGTGTATAAAATGACAAAAGGAATTCAAGGACTTCCAAGTATGTAGCAAGGCATTTAATCAAGTATTTTAATAGATCAAATCATTTACATCAATACATTCCTCAACGTTTCAATTTCTAACATCAATCCACCTTCTTCTTTTTTCTCTCTCTCTCTTTTTTTTTTTTTTGACTCATCACTTCACTTGAGCACTTATTAACTCTTATCACTTTTTTTCGTTGCTTTTCTTCTTAAATGACATTCAATGCCTACTATACACTTGGAAGCTTAAAGGTTTGAAAATGAATGTTTATAAACTTTATTCCAATGCGGAGAGGTATTGATAACATATGCACATGAAGAGAAACAGTTATATATGTGTATTGGCTCAAAGTGGCTACTAGGGGATTATAATTATGAAAAAAAAAAAACTAGTTTGAAGGCTCAAATTCAATCCTAAATTGACCGTTATCATTTTTCAAATATAATCCACCGTCTTACCACATACCTGTAATGTTATTCTCAGAAGAAGTTTCTAATTCACGAAATCAATGAATGCTTATTAGCATTTTGAGTATATATGACTCTCAATCCTCACCAATTCTCTCACAAGAAAATTTCAGCAAGAGACTCATCTAGCTACATGTGTTAAACCACTATCTTACCACAAAAGTTGTGTGCACAAAATGATTCAACAAGTGTCTCAACATCTAAACTTTTATAAACAATATTAACTCCCAATGGCATGTCTTGTCATTCAAAAGTATGAATATGTAGCAAATTAGGGACTTAAAATTTTTTTAGACCAATCAACAAAATCAAAGCCAAAATTCCATGAAGTAATGCAATTTACAACAAAATTCTGGTGAAAACTCTCACCCCAACTAAATATTGCATTGTTCTCAATGCAAAAATATTTATACTAAATAAAGGTAAGAAAAGATGTCACCTGAATACCGAAGTGAATCAACATAAGCTAAAGTAAGAGAAGACTGGAAGTTCTCAATGGAAAGGTGATGCAGAAAATGAAAATGAACTAGAATGCAGTGAATAATGCATATGATGCAAATAATCCTAGCAAATGCAAAACTGAGATAAAAATGCAATCACTTTGTGTGAAAAGAAGTAAAATAACTTATATAGCTTGATTTAGTAGTATTTTATCTATTTTTATTTTCTTATACTTTTAACATTTAAGTTCTTTTTTTTTTCAAATTCATATTCAATCATACATTCTTTAAGTAAAATAATTTTGTACGTAAACTCACAATTTTCTGTACTTTTTAAACCATATAAAAATGGGACTCAGACATGAGCATAGTCTATGTTAAGTTTAGAAATTAAAGGATTATTAGAACCCACAAATTAGGATGCAATCATTTTGTGCATGAAAAGAAACAAATAACTTTCTTTGAATGAATAACAACATATTATTGTGTAGATTAAAATCAAGAAAAAAAAATGCAGCCCCTATTTTGTGGGGATGAAAATCAAATTTTTAGTAAAATTTGATAAAAGTTAATATAATGTGTGATTGAACAGTTATAAATCCCATTAAAATTAATTATTGATTTTACTTTTTATTAAAATTTAAATTTAGGTAACATGGTACCTAAATCAAGCTATATAAATTATTACATTCTTTTCATACAACGTGATTTTACATATGAATATCAAAATCAAAAGAAAGAACCTTCCAATCTCAATCTTACATTCAACATTTGTAGATGGGCTTAAGGAGAACTTAACCTTTGAAGAGAATGAACATGCAACAATGGATTTTAGGAATATATACCATTTCATGCCATCGGTAATTTTACACCCAAAATCAGTTTTTGAGATTTCCTCAATCATAAAATATATTTTCGAGATGGGAATCACTTCAGAGCTAAGGTTACTGGCCCGAGGAAGTGGCCACTCCTTGGAAGGCCAGGCAGAGTAAGTTTCTACTACAATGCAAGTCGAGGAAGAAACTCTCGACAGTATCATCACAGTAGTCTCGAAACTAAGCACCTTGGATTCCCCTTCATCTATCATCTTTGGCTGTTGACACACTCATGGTTTTGCTTTTGTTCCGTGAGCTGTTCGGCAAGAAAGAAGATGAGAGTTACCAGCTTCTCAAACAAAGGGATAGCTCGAATGTTCTCAAACACCCATGGAAATGCATTGATATAAATTTCCATGATTAAATCTGAATTTGATTGGATTTTCTGGGTTTTGATTTTGGTTTAATTGGGTATTGTTGAAGGTGGGAAGAAGATGAAGTGGCCTGGGAATCTGGGGACTGGGATGGAGTGGTTTGGGAGTTTTTATAACGTATTTAGTACGTTCTTAATTGACTTAATTAGTTATTACGGTATTAATCAATTTAGTTAATTTTTTAGGGTAGTGGGCCTAATTTACCCATGAATGAACTACTTGCCCAGTTGTGTTTTGGGCTTCTGATTGACAAAATATATAGTGGTAATTACATAAAATCATAGTTTATCTATTCATAGTTCCCAAATCAGAGTGGAAGTTTAATATTTCACTAATTAGATTTTTTTCATTATTAATTATTTTAAAATTATTTAATAACTGTGTTCCCTAAAGTCACGTATTTCAAATTTTGGAAACTCTATTTTCATTAAAACCTCCCAACACGTCCTTTCCATAAAACTCACGTCCCTCACGTAAAAATATTTTACGATTAAATCGGTGTTCATCCAACCCATATTCAGACGTTCATCCCTGTTTGGTAATTCCTCGACGACATTCTCCGGCGATTCCCCGACGACCTTCTTCCACTATCGGTCATATATTTTATACGTTCCTTTCCAAAAAAAAGTGGTTACAGTTGAATCGCAGTCTTCTAAAACTTCAAGGATAACTCGTTCAGGGAGTGGGAAACGTAGGGAGAAAATTGGAATCCACGAGTCAGGAAGAAGAGGTAAAAGGAAGTTGGATGAAGTGCAAAAGGATTCATCCTCTAAAAGACGCAAATCCGAAAGTTCGATCGCAAAACAGTCCACGAAGAAGGTGTTTTTGATATTTTTCAATTGTTCACTTATTTCGACATACCTATGTTCATTTTAATCGATGGGTAATGTGTATGGATGAAGTATTTTGAGTTTGTGATGTATATTGCATTGAACTTGTTGTGTGGATTTGTAATCGAAATGCCGGATTGTAGTAAGGGTTTTTAATTTTTTTTTCAAAAGTGGTTGTTTATTTGTGAATTATGGTATGTTATTGTGTCGTTTTGTATGTGTGTTGTTGATTTCTTTTTTGGTGGAGGGGACCTGTGACCTATATGTTGATATTGTGTCTAACTAGATTCCCAACCGATGAGTTTTATTGTGACCGATGTTGCAGGCTTGGAGATACATTATACTCGAGAAGAGTTGGTTTCCAGGTAAAATTGAAATTACCCCCGTCAAAGGTGTGGCGTTGAACTTCAAAAACAATCTCAATGAAGCCCAACGTCGAATCCTTCAGAATATATGTTTCCTCCCACTTCCTGCAATGGGAGGAAATTGTTATCCAATCTCAGCTGATACGCTACTTTCTACTGAGACAAGTGCAACAACCTAATTGGAGTGAGTTGTGGTTCAACATAGCTGGAAGATTCATAAGGTTCTCAATTTCAGAGTTTTGTTTGGTGACTGGTCTAAGATACGTCGGCGATGCTAACATAAGTAGGATGGAGAAGACTCCTTCACGATTGAAAAATTTGTATTTTTCAAGTTTGAAAATTTTGAATTTTTCAAGGTTGAAAAATGTTACTCGTGAAAACATCAAGGACGCATTTCTTGGTTCTACTGACATTCCAGATGAGGATGTTTCCAAGCTAGGTGCATTGTATTTCATAACGTCTTATCTACATCCGAGAGACTACAAGAAGGTTGTGGATCACTTCTTATTTGTACTAGTTGAAGATTTTAGTGCGATGAATGTGTTTCCATGGGGTAAGTCGCTGTTTGACACACTAGTAAATTCATTGAGGGAGGGGTTGAGTAAGAGATCAACACATTACAGACTCAGAGGCTTGCTTATAGCCTTTCAAGTGTGGATTTACGAGACAATTCCCAGTCTCGATGGATACACAGCGAGAATGATTTCAAGAGAGTACCCCCGGATAATGAACTGGGCGGCCGATAATCACCCTTCGGCTACGAAGCTCGAGGGGTCTGAATGCTTCTCCGATCCGGACATAAGTGACCACTGATGCAACATTACTGGTTTCGGAATATTAAACTTATACATTTTTTTCATGTTCTAGATCATATTTCTTAGGTCACAAATATATTTCGTCAAGTCACAAATTGCATTCACGAAATCACAGATTTTATTCATTATGTCAACGTTTTCAGTATAAGTCACAGAGATTTTCACGGTGCCATTTGCCCTTGTTATATCACAATCAATGGAAACATATTGAATAGGTGTGATGTACAAAATTATATCTGTTCGTTGATACATAATTTTTGGTTCCTGACATTGCACTTTTTGTTGTGATATGAATGACAGTTGGAAATATGTGACCTGGACCCCCCAACCAGTTGAAATGGCAATGCCATACATGATTCAAGTATGGTATGAGAAACCTGTCCTACCCGATCGGTCACATGGGGAGAAGAGAAAGGGTGGTAGCATAGACCGATCAGTTCATCGTACTGGGACTAGTACAAAACCAAGTAATTCGGGAATTAAACAATCTACTCTCATGCTTCTGATAACTGATGGACGCTTGGGACACTCTGATCTCCCCATTGATGATGATGATTTTGTTGACGTACCACCTAGTTGGAAGGGGACATCAATCCATGAAGATTCTCCAAGTGGGGAGCGTAAGTCAAATGACACCACCGATTCAGAGTGATGAGAACATTTACTTTTTATTTATTTTTAGTTAGACTTTATTTATGTTTTAGATTTTATTTATGTAATTGGGCTTGTGTTGACCCTTTTTCTTTCTATTTTTTTTATTCGTCCTGCATCAAATTTGGTATCAGAGCCAAGTTGGGTAATTTCTTTTCTTTAATCCAAAATTTATTCATATTTCCTTCCCAAAATCTGTTGGAACAGTACGAACTAAAAGAATATTTGGTAAAGGCAGTAGTTTTTTCTTCTTCTTCAATTTTCAGTGTTAGTTGAAAAAAAAAAAGAAAAAAAGAAATAGAGTTACTGTTCATCGGGGGTACTGTTCACCCATAATTTCAGTTTAGTATTTTGGTCAGTTTCTAAAAAAAAAAAAAAAATTACTGTTCACGGGTACTGTTCACGTCCAAAAAAAAATTCTCATTTTTTTGTTGCTGCTGCTGCTGCTCATAAATAAAAAAAAAATTATGGTTTTGTTCCACATATCCCAGACCCTAGCATTCAAGCCCACTTAGCCCTTCAGCCCATATATTCCATCTCTATAACCTAGTCCATTCTTTTTTTTTTATCAAAACACTTGGGCCATAAGCTAGTGGCTCAAATTACTCCCAAAGCCCACTAACACACAACCCATCTCTCATTATCTATTTACCCAGTCCACTCGCTTTTCAGCCCAATAAACATCAAATCCAATCCACTTATCACATATTATCACAACCGGCCCAACACCATCCAACCCATAATCGGTCCCAAATTCGCTCGGCCCATAACCTAGCCCATTATATACAATAATTAACCCAGCCCACATCTACAATACTCAATCAACCCAAGCCCTAAACTCCTCATTCCCCGTCGGTATCCCATAGTCAGCACACTTTCCGCGATCGTCCTCACTGCTAATCGCCAGCGATCCACTGCCACGCCAGTTGTCACCTATCAGCCGGAGTTCAGTTTTCGCTTTATTTTTCACGTCGATGGACCTCTTCTGAGTTTAGAGTGCCAGGGACATTTGTTGAATTGGATTTGTCCTATATTTGCATTGGGACAGCTTGTTAAAACTCTTGAGGATTAGTGCTCCATTCAGCGACTCGACTGCTTAGGAGTATTCCTTATAATTTTCTACTGGAGACGTGCCAACTGGGAAATCATAATTGGGTACAGTTCTGATTCTTTGGGTCTCGAAGTACATCGCCCTCAGGTTTAAGCTTCCGTGGGCACCACCGCTGCAACTAAACAATAGGGAGTGCTTGATTTATATTTGTCATTGGTTTACAATACTGCTTCATTTAAAATTGCATTAATTAAATTTTTGTGATGTTGTTATTCTAACAATATACCTAAAGTCACGTGATTGAATCCGTTGATTTCGTCAAAACCCTATTGTTCCCCACTTATCAACGTGATTGGAGAATTCGACTACTGTGTTGATCCTTACTTTGTTATTTTACATGTGCCAGTAGCTTTAGTTTGCTTTGGATCTATTTAATCCCCAAATTTAAGATTTAAAAAAAAAATGTTCAAGATGTTATTTTTCATTGCTTATATTCATTGTTCATTGATCTCATCATTGCATGTCATTTAGCTAGTATTACATTGTATGTAGTTGTGTAGTGGTCGTCTTATCGTCTATATTTCTAATACGTTGACCATGGATCCATCCCCATTTGATGCACTCACTAGATAATTAGCGCAAGTTGCCACTAGCCTTTCGACTGTCCAAGAAGATATAACTGCTACTCGTGAAGAGAGAAAGAACCTAGCTGCTAAGTTGAACAATTTTAAGTGAACCCCTCATTTGACGGACACTAATTCTGAAGCGTCTCATAATAGACAATATCATCCTGGACAAAGTGATTAAGAATATTTTCGACGTGATCGTAGGAATAGGGATCAGGTTTGTGAGCGAGAACAAGACCATGATAGAAGCGTTTCTTTAGAGACATTGACTTAGATATTCCTACTTTCGATGGTTGCTTAGATCATGAAATTTTCACCCAATGGAACACTCTTACACAAGAGAATAGGCTAATAACTGAGTACATTGCTCAATTTGAGGAATTTCGAGTGAAATATCATGTCGTTGAGGATGAGATCCTGACTTTAAGTAGGTTTATACAAGGTCAAAGAGATGAACTTCAGCGTGAACTTTTCTTTCGAAGCATCACTACTCTTGATCAAGCTTACTCTTCAGCTCGGGACTACGAGTTATTTGTTAGTACTCCATATGACAAGCGCGACCACCATCGATCTCCCATGTCATTAGCGCCACCTCAACGTGAGTCTGTCATAGAGCCTTCCCTGTCTAGTGTTCCTCCCATTTGGAAAAATAAGTGTAAAGGTCGTGATAGTCCAATGCCCTCTTATCCTTATAGAATGCGTATTGACAACCATTCTTCCTCCTCATGGGCTCCACCTCCTCCTGTTAAGTCTCTTCTAGGACCTCCCCCGTCTAATGTTCCTCAAATCTTGGAAAATAAGGATAAAATTTTTGAAACTCCAGGGACTTCATCTCACCCGCTATGCATCAGCTGTAAGGACTTTGGCCATATCTCTTCCAAATATCCTAACTGAGCCTTAGTCATAGAAAAATGAAAGGATGTAATAGAAGAGTCGTTAAAAGATCAAATCTATGAACCTAAATTTGAAGAATGTGATGACTTGAATGATATTGAGGACATTTCCTTATGTAGTATCAGGACTTTTTCTATGAATCTAGAGGTTGTACCCCTTGCTCCTGATATCTCTCAGTTAAATGTTGTGTGTCATTCTCTTTTCCAACCCAAAGATATGGATGGCTTGTGTAATTATGTCCTTTTCAAGGAAAATCTTGAGAATTGGGATGATCCTTCCAACAATTCAAATTGCATATAACAATTTTGTGCATCCATTTATCGGTACAAGTTCCATCGACGTTATTCATAGTTATAAGTCTAGGAAACCTTTAGACCTTATTCCAATGTCCCCATATAATAGTATGTCTATGTCAGCTGAGGCATTTGTACGTCATCTTCATGACTTGCATATTGAGATCAATAAACAACATGACGCAAGTAATGTAATATATAAACTTCAAGCTGATTCGCATAAACGATATTTTGAATTTAACGTTGGAGATTATGTTATATTGCAAGTATGTAGTGATGGTCATTTAAAAATTTTAAAGCATGTTGGTTCACATGCACATGTCATTGGCCTTTCATCACATTTTGACTACCACTTTGCTTTAAATATTAAGGACTTCATTACTTACAAACATCGTGTTACTTCCTTTGATGATCTATTTCTACTTAGCTTTATGGACCCCCAACTTGACTATGTTGATATTTCTACTTTAATACCATCTATCACAGCACACAAAGATAAAATTGATGTTATTTTAGATGAACGTGTTGTATTAACCAATGATGAAAAGATTCAGTACTTCCTTGTTTGTTGGGTAGATCGACGTGCTTCTTATGCTCCTCATTATATACAATCATGTGAAAATCTTGAAGATAAGGTGCATGAGTATTGGTCATTGGAGTCCAGTATCAGTACTTAGTTAGAAGGAAAGATCGCCCCCTTTGGTCAGATCATATTCTTGGGAATAAGCTACAGTTTTCAGCACTATCAATCATGGAATTTTGTTACATGGTTCGTCAGAAAGATCGTCCCCCGTGGCTTGACTTGACGCATTTGGAGTATCAGATTGATTGCAGCCTATACTATCTATCAACTCGACAGGGTCGAGTTTTTCTCCCACCCCGAGAGAGTTGATGATGACATCTATTTTTTATTTATTTTTAGTTGGACTTTATTTATATTTTAGATTTTATTTATGTAATTGGACTTGTGTTGGCCCAAGTCCATTCTACTTAGAGTTTTAGTTTTTATTATTTAAACCTAATTGCGATGTAATTTCATTAGTTTTGATAAATTGAAGAATATTTTGGTGGTTTGTTGCCTATGGCTTCTCCTTCCTCTCCCCCATGAAGTTCTGCTTCTTCTTCTGTTTCTCCCCCCATTCTCTCCGGTTCTCCCCTCTTTCTTGCTTCTTCTTTCTATTTTTTAATTCGTCCTGCATCATAGAGGATATGCCATCAAAAGATGTAAGCTCTTCCAATTTCATCTATCATGTCACAAGTCCATTTGGTCACATAAAAATTCAGGTCACATAAAAATTCTCAGGTCACAGGTTTCAGTTATTAGGTCACATATCAATACACGTTTCACTGCTGGTCACAGATCAATGTTATATTTCATCATCATAAGTTACCTGATTATAGGTATTCATGTGATGCAGGTGGTCGACGAATTGATGAATTATTTCAAAGGACAGATATCTGATCTTCAGCCTGAGAATCGGTTGCTAAGCAAACAGCTTTAGGCAATGCAGGCACTGGTGTCATCTTTGAAGTCTGATCAGCAAAAGAAACTGAAGCTGCTTGTTCGCATGTAAGGTGAAATCCGTACCGACATGTTGGACATCAAATCACACATGCAGTGTATGTCTGATTCTATGACTCCATTGATATCTAGTTCAATGAAAAAAATTATGAACAAATTCAGAGAGAACTCAGGACCAGAAACTGTTGGAGGATCTGGACCAACAAGCAAAGTCAGTACCCCAACTTTGACTGCCTCTTATTTATCTGTTACCACAAACCGTTTGATATACACTTCTTATCAAATGCATTTTTGTTCTGATTTTCAGGCTGCAAAAGTCGAAAAAAGTGTTGATTCGAAAAGCAAAGCGAAGGTTGACTCTGCGTGTGCAGTTGAATTTTCATGTTCTATTGAACCTCCATCTTTTGATCTCGCTCTTAGATTTACACAACCAAGCTAGCTTGTTGCAAAAACATCTAAGGAACTTGAAGTGCAAGTGGACTCAGTCATATCCAATGTTTTGAAGGACACGGAATGTATTGAGCAAGAGGAAATCTATGTATTTGTTGATTAATGTATGTCACATATTTAAAAAAAATTATTATTATGCAGCACTCACTGAGGTGCACCAAGTTCTGGATTGCCGGTAAAGAGGGCTCCAAAGCCAACTAAAGCACTACAGTCTCCTTATGTTGTCGACAAAGCGAAACAAATGAAATCGTCAGGAAAGGTAGTGGTCTTCGAACATTACAATCAGAATGTATAAGATGCAGATGTTGCTAACTTTCAAAATTGGTTTCAAAGAGGATACAAACCGCATAACAAGTACGAAATTGCTGTCCTATTTTCATAATTTTCCAAATAATGATCCGTACTTCTCATTTGCAGGAAGAAGTTCAATGATAAAGATGATGTCATCCGTCCACCTTTTTCTATCGATCAGTACTTGGTGGGAAACAAGATATGGTGGTGCGAACTTGTATCCAGGAAGGTGTCATGGACTAGTTCGGTAAGTTACTACACAAAAGTAACAGTTCTAAAGGGCATGTCATAGTACAGGTCACATTACAGGTCATTGTATACTAGTAACATAGAGCATGGGTCACAGATCACACGAGCAGTAGGTCACAATCCGCGTTGCACGGAAAAACACATATCTGAAGGTGCAATAGTATAGCTCACATGTATTTATTACGTCACGGATCAATTATTGAATGATCACTATCTACAGGTTGTATTGGTCACACATTCTAACCGAGTCACACATCACATTAACAGCTTATTGCATCATGTTTTTTGGTGTATATATGGTTTCTTAATTGTTTATTGTACTTGTAGCATATGGACGTGTGCTTCTACTACATACGTCACGTGGCAAGAAGTGTGAGAGATCTCAAGTTTGTAGCTACACAACGGACTCGTTGTTCTAGGTCAAACTCAAGCACATGTATCCTAAGTTCAAGGATGATGCAAATGTTCTTGTGACAGATGATAGACTGATTGACGATACTACCGGTGCACGAATTCCATTGAGCACTCTATGGGTTGAAGTCGACCTTGTGTTTATCCCACTTCTGCCTACCAACAAAGCACATTGGATGCTTGGAGTGTTGGACATGAAGGCACATATGTTGTGTTTATTGAATTCTTCCAGGAAGACATACAATGATATCAAAGTCCGTATTGGAATTGAACCTTTTGTCAGCATGCTTCCACATCTCATGAAATGTGTTGGAATATGGAAAAAAGATTACATGGAGTTGAATGTGGATCTTGATTTCTCTCTTCCCCAACAGAAAAATGGGTAAGTTTTTTTTACCTCCACTTACAGTTAAACATATTATAACATGCTGGATTTCATAGCTAACAGTCTGATATTTGCGTTCCTAGACATGATTGTGACATATACGTGGTCAAGTATGCGGAGTACATGCTGCATGACGATATAGGATCTATGCCCATGAAGTTTGATGTGGGGAGAGCTCGGTTGGATATAGCTTCATTGTTGTTCAAATATCGCAAAATCGGGAAGGCTAGAAAGACGGTACAGCCAACTGGTGGGAAAAGCATTGTTTTAGAGTGATAGTGCAATTAACAGTCACAAGTTTTAATAGATAGAAACATTGTCTCGTGTTTGAAAATTCGTTTGTAATGACAACGCAGTTCTTACTTTTTTCTGTTTATATCAGAAAGTTCATTAGTGTTTGGAGACTTTATTACATTGTTTTTCAGAAGTTTCACTATATATCATATTTTTGCAAGATTGACGATGTATCGAGGACAAAGTCTCAAAATTTAATGCACAAATTTTTGTCATTGTGTCGTGTTATTAGCACAGGTGATAGACATGTTTATCGATTGACCGACACTGAAATTGACCCACTCCAATTTTTAGGATTATCCGCAGTTCACAGGTCACTGGTTATTGTAATTTGGTCACAGATCAATTCTCATTGTCACAGGTCACTGTATCCTGCAATTCACAAGTCACTGGTTATCTACAGTTTTTAAGATTATCACAGGTCACCAGTTTTTAGGATTATCTGCACTTCACAGGTCACTGGTTATTGTAAGTTGGTCACAGGTCAATGTATCATGGTCACAGGTCATTGTATGTTGGTCACAGGTAACTCTGTTGTGTTCACAGGTCATGAAGAATTATCACAAGTCAATCCAATCTGGTCAGAGGTCATTGAAGATTGGTCACAGATCATTTCATACTTTTGTCATAGCTAATTGCAACTGAACCACTCCCATTTTCCTGAGTCTTTGCAATTGGTCACTGGTCATCTTTTGTTGGTCATAGTTTAGCGCATGTTTGTCACATGTCATTGGATATTGATCATATGTCACTTCATCCTGGTCACATGTCTTGATAAATGGTCACAGGTCACTGCATATTGATCACATTTCATTGATGTCTAGTCACAGATTATGTCATATATTCACAGTTGATTGCACAAGGGTCACAGGTCACTGCATTCAAGTCACTGTATTCTGGTCACATGTCATTAATAATGACCACAGTTACTACATACTAATCACAGGTTATTGAAGAATGATCACAGATAATTTCATATTGGTCACAGCTAATTCCATATTGATCACAGTTCACTGCATGACGATTGTATAACAATTTTTCCTACAGATTTTCATATGTGACACATTCGTTGAGTTTCTCATACGTGCTAGTGGTCACACATTGTTGCTGAACATCCAAAAGGAAATTACAAAAAATCTTAGCATTGTATTGGTTATGATATGGTCAATATGTGTCATTCAATGTTGTGCATCCTACATTTACAAAAAATCAATGAATGAAAAAACGAGGGAATTATAAAAAATATATCAATGTGTATTTCCAGTCTTCGTCATCTTCCTCTCTTTATTCTTGTTGCTTTGACTTAATGGAACTAAGTTACTGCATGTTCTACGATTGTGACCATTTTTACCACATCGAACGCATTTGACGGTTATGTTTTCCTCATACACTGGTCTGAATCTCTTCTCAGTAAGCCTTCCACAACTTCGCTTTTGATTAGGTACAATTACAACTATGTCATGGACATCATTTGGCACTATCCATTCAGCTGGATTTCCTACAGGAAAAATGGTTTCTTGGTATGTACTTCTGAATGCTTCACTTGTGTAGTAGTAGGAACAGTGTTCATATGGATCCATCTTCATACTCGCAAATACAGCCAAAGCATGTGGACAAGGTAATTGATCAACTTAAAGTATCCTACATGTGCATGTCCGGTTTTCTATATCAAAAATGAAAGATGAACTTTCACCGCTAACTGAGAATATTACCTGAATAATAGGGGAAACCTATAGATATAGATTCAAGTTAAAGACATAATAAGTCACATAATGAAAAAGTAGGACACAGATGAAATTGCATGTCACGTAGTTATATATAATATTACACAAATATTACTGAAACACAACGGTACAGATCACAGCAGAAGTCACAGCACATGTCACAGATCAGTTCAGGTACGTCATAGATTATAGATTAGATCACAATATTTAACTTTACCCTCAAGTTTCTCATATCTGTGCTCATTTCCTTCATCTTCTTCTCATACTTGCTTGACAAAGTTGTAAAAGTGCCTTGAGCGTCCTCCTTGTGTCTGTAGAACCAAGATTGCATAATTTGTCTCAATGACTCCAATAAAGCTATAATAGAATAGTTCTTGGCAGAATTTGTGATCGCATTAACCGACTCCACAATATTCGATGTCATTGTGGAATACCGGTTTGAAGGCATGTGAAAAAGTGACCATCTCTCAGGTCCAACTTCGTCCTACAAACAAAACCATGGTATCATGTTAAACGTATTTATGTGAATATCATCATAGGACAACGTATAGTATAGTACCAGATAATCCCTTATCTTATCATTAATCGAGCCGAGTTGTTGTATGTAATATTCATATTCCAACAGTGTGTAGGCACGAACAGTTGTATTGAATGCTTGTGTTATGTTTTGTCCTGATCTCTCGTACCGTGATTTTAGATTTTGTAGTAGATGGTACGAACATATCTCGTGACATGTTCCCGGATACGCGTTTTTAATCGCCTTTTTGATGCTGTTGTGACGATCCGACATAAAGCACAAATCGTCTCTGTCCCCATATGCTTTCCTCATCTGTCTAAAAAATCATGTCCAGGAGTTGTCATTCTCATTATCCCCAATCCCGAAAGCAAGTACATAAATGCCGTTATTTGCATCTTGTGTACATGTCGTGAATAAGGTGCTACCATAGTCTCCATTTAGATATGTGCCATCAATCACAACAACTGGCCTACAATGTTTCCATCCCCGTATAGATGCACCTAGTGCCATGAAGCAATATTTAAACTATTGTGACCATCAATTTCTAGACTTGTGACTGATCCAGGATTTGTTTGTTGTAGCACGAAAAAAAGGCTGGTATCTTATTGAATAAATCAGTTGGATCGCCCCATAGCACTTTCAGAGTTTCCTCTCGAGATCGCCAAGCTTGGACATAATTCAAAGATACTCCATATGTATGCAGCATGTCGTTGCGTATATCATTCGGTGTGTATATGGTGCGCGATGATGTGTACTTGTACTTAATGCAGATTGACACAACTGTCTTTGTTACTTGCCTATAAGTACTGAGTATGATTTTTGAAGCACATATATGACCTTCTGTAATGTGTCTTATTTTAAACATATCTATTTTGGCTAACTTCGATGCTCTACATGTCCAATTACACTCATCACGTGAACATTTCACGAGATAGTTTTTCTTATCGGACCAAACAACCACGTACTCAAACATGTTTTGGATTGCATAAAACAATGAGCTCAATTTCATTATCTCCTTGTTACGGAAAACTCTTCCTTCCTCTACCTCCTTAGCATCTGCTACCGCCACAACTGTGACCTTATACTCAAGCTTGTCACTAGATGGATCCATTATTGATTTACATATATCTGATGACATATTTGTTAATGAAAACCCATGTTCGTTCGATTGAACATCAACTGATCGCGCAATAGGCTGTTTTTCGATATCTGCAGTTGTGACCTCGATTTGAATTGGATATTTGGTAGGGTCACGATTTATATCCTTCAAAACCATGTTAGACAAGACATTCTCGTCACTTTTGATTGTTATTGGAGGCAGATCACTATTCAAGACATACTTCATTGTCAC
>NC_036238.1:21217114-21223580 GCF_002742605.1 Olea europaea var. sylvestris
TTTGTATATTGGTCACAGTTAATTGCATGTCGGTCACAATTCTGTTAAATGATCACAGGTCAAAGCAAATGCATGTCGTATCTTGAATGTCATGGTCACATATTGACTACATGCAGGTCACATGTGCGTATTAAATCGCAATTACATACAATAATCAGTCATGGTAACTAAGTATAGATCTATCGCGTATAATTAGATTCAAACAAGAGCATTAATATCATAAAACACAGATGCAGTATGTCACACGTCACACATTCCGAGACACAAACACCAATGCGTACTGACTGCATGAGGTCACATCTTATGAATAGCCGGTCACATGTTTTCCATAACGGTCACAACAATTTCGAACAGCAATGTACGATATTCATGATCACAGTTCCATCAAAAATCACATTTTTCATCAATCGAAGCTTGTCAAGCATGAATAAACGACAAATTATAATGAATAAATCGTAATTACACACCTGATGAATGTAATCAGTGACTGGTCGAGGCATCGTGTTTTAATCCGACCTAATACGACCCAGTGACTGTAATTTGTTACCAGAATTTGATTTTACCGTCACTTCCGTGAGAGCCGGCGTTATTTTGGATGTATTTTCAGATCTTCTGGCTATTGGAATCAGTTTGAGAGATGATTTCTTCTTTTTATGGATAATCCTGCTGGTACGGTATCTCAGGCTAATTTTTCGGGATTGTTTTCCTTTTTAAAGTAAATTAATATTTGTATTCATTTTTAGGCTAATATCTGATTGGTGAAATATGATACTTATTTTTTATTTTATTTTTTGAAATATCCTATACTTAATCTCTTGTATATGAAATTTTTCCAAATATATACAGGCCCCTTAATGGACTGTAAATACACCGAGCATGTTTGGATATGCTTAACACTTTTTTACTTATAATTAGGGAGAGAGAAAAACTAAAATAAATTATGAGAGACGTGTTCCTGCTTCAATATACATGAGGTAATTTGAGACACGATAACTCATAGATTTTCATTACTCTTGTTCAGTCCATTTTAACATCGCGGCGCATCCCTTGCACTATATACTTTTGTTGACCCTATCCCGAACATGTTTGAAAAATATTTTTAAATAATTTAAATTATGTATAGATATATTTGCTACAATTGTGTACATCGAGTAATTTTACAATACAAGACACTTAAAAAGATAGAGAAAATGGGCACACAAACTAAAACATTTAAAAGCTTACATTATTTCCATATCTACATGAACATATATATATTCATGGTGTGTCGACTGTGTCACACATTGTTGAACCAAAAGTATGGTAATTTATGTTATGGCTTGGCGCAGAGGAATGCCTTTTGCCTTTAGGCATACAGTTATCCACAGCTTTACTATGGAACACAGATTTTCTGCCTCCGGTTTAAACATCGTCATTTGATCGTTGGGTTTCCACCCGGCCAGCAGCCTCGACGCAGCAACGACCATAGCAGTGATCTTTGGACCTTTGGTGGTAGTCACCGGAGGAGATAATATCAGGAAGAAAATGAACATGGCAATGAAGAATGAAGGCATGGACATTTATTATTACTTATAAGTTTATATTTGATTTGCCTAATTTGCATGAAACTTTGGTGTATTTATATGAAGGAAAAGTCATTGAACGAAGAGGTACAATGCCTTAAATAAACTCGTGATCCCCCAGCTCATAACCTAGTTTTCCAGCACTAGTTAGTTGCGATGGTGAGTTGACCTTCAAACTTTAGACCTGAATCACTAATAAAGTCAAGATGCAAGAGATTTTAATAGAAGATGATTTTTTTTTTCTGAGATGCAATAATAGACGACTTATCGATCAGTTTTAGTATTGCATGGAGTTATCATGGGGATGATAAACAGAACGAGCCCCTTACAGGCTTGGGCTTGTTTTAAGACATGCCATGGACTGAGTCGAAAGCCATTTTTTTCACGAGCCAACTCATTTTGGTCTTGTGGACTGACTCATTTTTTAGCTTATTTTATTAATTTTTTAAAGAAAAACAACTATGCTCTTGGACAACTCGGTTCTGTACCTAAAGCCCCGAAGACAAAGGATCAAATCAGGCCAATTTTGTGAACACGAGCCGAGTTCGGATGTCAAGGCCCGTTCTTGATCCGTTGTGATCCCTAAGTGGGCAAATCCAATACATCTAAGTGGAGGTAGTCAAGTTAATCAATCAATGTATGACACGTTCAAAAGAATATTCACCCCCAACTTTTGGCCTACACCTTCAAAAATCTTGTCACCTACGTAATCTCGAAAAGATCTATCTTCCTACAAACTTTAATTTAAGTCTTTTTCTCATTAAAATTGATGTGATTATACGTGTACGTCTATCATTGTTGATATTTTTGGATTTCCCATCTCTAATACTGATTTTGAGATTGTTACACCTTAAATTTACGTGGAGGCCACGTAGGAATTGCTCAAGAATTTGAGGTCACGTAGGCATTGTCCAAGAATTTTGAAATAAGTTGATGGATTCGATCCATGAAATGTATGGTTAAAATGGATAAAAATTGTATTTCATGTTACAAATGAAGTTTGATCAACTTGAAAGTTGAAATTTGAAGGAAAAAAAGAACATTACGAAACAATAGCTTACCAACCAACAAAAGAATCAAGATCGATTATTTCACATTTTAAAATCCGAACTACTTGGATTCATACTACATAGTATCCCTACTTTCGGGGTCTTTTAACTTATGGGATGGTCATCTCGTAATGACAATTTGTATGACGCTCAAGAATTTCATTGTTGTATATTTGATCAATTATGATCAAGGGTCACTGTCAAGTATCGATCTTTTTTTCAAAGGATTTGACAAGTGGTACTATCCAAGACGTCAACGTGGAGGGATTAGGTTTGCATACATGAGTTTGCTCCTATTAATTGGAATTGCCTCTCTTCCGAAAAATAAAGTCACCTTAAAATCTCTCAAAGATTCACCTACCAACTAGAGGAATTTCTCACCTACAATATAAACATTTAAGTCCTGCGGTGATCTATCTTCATATGGTAATACGTGTACGTCCATGATCTTATACATATTTTTCGATTTTGGCTATTTAAGAAGTGTCGAAAACGATCGGAAATAATGGAATGGATGAGAATAATATACACACAAAATGGAGTGTACCGGTCTCTGAAAAGCTTACCACAAGCACAACCCATATTGGGCCGTGGGCCACCCTGTTCCTTTATCTGGACAGTTCTGGGCCCAGTTCTAGAGATAAGATTTGGAGCTATACCTTAATCCAAATTTTAATTGATTTTTTATTAAAGAAAAAATGAAACCAAGAATTTAAGTAAATGGTCTTGTGGGCCCAGCATGGAGCGCAAATCGTGCTTAGCCAACAACGTGGATGGTGGGTTGAGTTGTATGCATGTATTTTTTAAGTGTGCGAGCACATATAGAGAATCAAAGTATAGAATAAAGCCACATTTAAAAAAAAAAAATACATTTTTAAATAGTGATTTGAGATCATTTCAATCGCATATTCTTCAATAATATAATATTACAAACAAATTCAAAACTTTTCTTTATTTTTTAACTTTACATTTTCCGTCGATACACTATTCAAAAATTCATTCTTAAGAATATAACGTGGCTCAAACAAGAGCTTGAACTCTAAAAACATAATTTTTGATAATCCCAACATTGGCGGATTTGGGGTAGCCCTTGCTAGCCCCCAATCCGCTTGTAAATTTTTTTTAGTAAAACATTTTTTTGTGTAATTTTTTATTTTTTCACTTATTAACCTGTGATAAAAAATAAAAATAAAAATAAATTGTCGATCCTGGATCCATCCCTGAATCTCAACCTTCATCTTTTTCCTCTTTTTTTTTTTTTTATTTATATCTATATCCAGGTATCCCAACTTACATTAGACTAAATTCTGGACCCTCAAGACCCTTGCCCCTAGAACTTTGGAGGGGGTAAATCGCGGGTTATGCCTCAACTGGATCACGGGTTCCCCCCACCGCCTGTACACTTCTACGCACAAGAGATCTTCCTCCAAAGTGATTGGTCCATACCAAATAAATCTGGCCGCAAGTTCCCACCAGGATTCAAACCTCCATCCTGCCGCTGGAAGTAAGACAATGTTGAATGATCCACTAGTTGAGCTGTGCCCCGGGGGGCCTCAACCTTCATCTTTGTTTTCACGCTATACATAGGTAAGGTAAGTTTGATTATTATATGTTGCTTAAGACATGAATAAAGATAAAATTAAAAAATAAAGAAATGATAAAATATTCATTAATTCTATGTTCATGCTCAGGTGTACTGTTTTTACCTGCTTTTGGGTTATTTTACAAGGACCAAACCTTGGAGTCGTTATAAATTATTATCCATAAAGACTTCTTTACACTGCTTAAATTTGAAATGTAAATTGTGGTTTACACGTGTATTTCATTAAATGCATAATTAATTGGATTAATGTGAAACATGACGTACTAATATGATAGATAAAATGTACAGAGATGACAAATGGATCGAGCTTTGTAAGCCAAAGACGAGTCATGGTATGAGCCGAGCTCAACTTTTTTCACGAGCTAGCTCGTCTTGAGGTCATGGATCGGCTTATTTTTTAAACTATATTCTAATTTTTTTAATAAAATGGGGACAACTCCTCGAACTGGCTTGTGTCCATACAAGTCAAAGGTCCAAATGGAGTCTTGATCATTAACACGGGTCGAGCTCGAATGCTTAAGGGCATGCCCAAGCCGTCGACCATTTCCACCCCTATATAGTATATAATAAGTATCTATCATGCATAATCTTAAAGATTCAATTTGAGATTCCTAGTGCAGAGTTAAAATAAATAATATGCCACTAATCTAGTGAGCTTAGTCATTTGACAGTGATTAAGTGCTTTTTCGGATAAGTTTAATACGTACTTAGCATTATTAAATATACCTAAAATCATATTATATGCCATCACTATAATTTGACTTCTCCAGGCACTGAGGTGCCTGAACTTTACCTCCAAAGTTTGTTTTATAATGTCCATTGTAATCCCAACATAATATGTTGCAATGGAGAAGGTGTCATAACCTTTCTATTTCTTATTCACTTATCGTTCGTGGTCTCATTAATGAATCACAATCACAAGATTAAGAACCGCACTTAAGATGCTCCATAAATTGATAGGTAGAACTAAATGACTCATTTAATTTTATATTTTATTTAACCTATCATTTAGTGTTACTTGAACTGGTGTTACAATCCTAGAGTGACAACGTAGCATTACTGCTCACAAGAAGGAATAAAGACACGCAGAATGTATAGGAATTTGTCTCAATGTAAACTACGCCTCTTTTCGCTTATGTAGTAATTCACTTTGATGAAAAGAAGTTTATTAAATAAAATTGCACATCTTCTCTAACCTCTCTTTTATAATGGTAATAAAATGTAAAATTTTAATGACGACTCCTTATTTATATAATAAATGAGGATAAAATCGAAATTTATAAGGACACATATTTCTAAACCAAATTTTACAATGACACAAATCCCTAACTTCAAAGAGCAATAAAATTAAGGTCCACAACTTAATGATTAAAAAAAGACCTAATTTAATTATTAGCTGATGGACTTCTTACCTGAAAAATACTTATATGCGGAATAAACATTTGTTAATTGATCACTAAATTTGTGACAAGAGCCAAAGCGGGACACAAAATAAATTTATGAAGTCTTTGTCATCTAAAACAATAATTATACGAAAAGGAACTTATATGAAATGTGACTTAGCCCCTGTTTGTTTTCCATTATTTGGCCATTAAAATGAAAAATATGATCGTTATCCATTATATCAAGCAATCACATTTTAATTTCTATATCTTGTGTGGGGTCCGTAACGACTATATTTTTCATTCTCATTCTTATATTAATGGGAAATAAGAAGTGTGAATGAAAAACTATCTCACATGAAATGAGATAATAAAATAATTATATAACAAAATGAAAATAATATCACACGAGATGATATAATAAATTAATTAAAAAATTATTAATATTGAGAAATAATCCCACGCGAGATGAGACAATAAGTTAATAATATAAATTGTTAATAAAAAAATTTCTCATGCCAAATGAGATAATAAATTAAAATTTTATATGTTAATTAAAACCATGTTTTTATTAGATTATACGTTGACATTTTTCATCACATACAAAATACTTGTTGATAATAAGAGAGCTCAAATAATTTGTTACGATGTTTCGTGAACTCTATGATGATGTTCATGAACAACTTTAATATAATCAATAATTTATATTTGGAAAAAAATTGTTCGAAGTCTTTTCATGTCCTCGTTTTAAATTATTCTCAAAGATTTGACGTTTATATACAAGTTGACATATGTTTTTTCATCAAATATTGCAAAATATATATATATATATATATATATATATATATATATATATATGTGTGTGTGTAT
>NC_036238.1:21224115-21250706 GCF_002742605.1 Olea europaea var. sylvestris
AAAAAAAAAAAAAAAAAAATTTTTTTTTTTTTTTTTTTTTTTTTTTTTTTTTTTTTTTTTTTTTTTTTTTTTTTTTTTTTTTTTTAAAAAAAAAAAAAAAAAAAAAAAGTTGAACCCCGATCTTGAGGGTCCTCACCACCCCGCCCTTAAAGTTTTGTGAGGGAGGTAAATCACGGGATGTGCCCCAACAGGCCAGGAAACAAGAGTTGCTTGTACACTGAGCCTACAAAGAGTCCAATTTCATATCTTAGGAATCGAATCTCCACACTGCGGCTGCTAGTTAGGCGTAAAATAACCTCGCTCCTATTTTTTGCATCACTGGGCTATGCCCCGGGTATTCTATTTCTAAATGAACTTGGATTCTCGAGAATCTCCAATGCCAATTATGTATTACAGTTTACAAGATGGACAAATTGAAATATTTTTAGTTATTGAAGTCTAATGAATACATATCCAATTTGGTGGTTCAATTTATCTTATAGTGTTTCTATATCA
Organism: Olea europaea var. sylvestris; assembly: GCF_002742605.1. Lineage (NCBI taxonomy): Eukaryota > Viridiplantae > Streptophyta > Magnoliopsida > Lamiales > Oleaceae > Olea > Olea europaea. The sequence goes on from NC_036238.1 coordinate 21,224,611, forward strand.
AAATATATATTTTTTCTTGTCACATTAACGAGAAAGACTCCATCAATGTTGCATTCGAGATGAATTTTTGTAGACATTGTCATTTTTTCTAGTGGCATTTTTTCATGCAATTCACATTAACATTGGAGATCTCTAAGAGTTTGTTTTATAAAACTTCTATTTTTGCTATTTGTAGAATAGATTTCGAAAGTCACCATACGTTAACGTTAGGAATGATAATGAGATGAATCAGTGATGATCATCCCGTCCCTCTTTGGAATTTTCAAGAAAGCATGACAAACGGAGCAGGGATTAAAAAATTCCAATTAGCTGCCAAGATTATATATATTCTTTTTGTTTAAATATGATTTAAATGGAAAAATGTAAAAAAAATATATAAAGATTCTGAGCAACATGACGGAACCATGATCCCCACTTCCAACTCCTATTATTTTAAGGGGTGGGTTGGGTCAGTAATTTTGGTCAAAACCTTGGCACTTTCAAAAAAATTATTCGAAAAATTTTAGAAGCAGTTTTTGATTTTTTGAAAGTTCCAAAAAAAATAAAATAATAATAAGCCTATTAAAAAACCATTTTAAACAAATTGGATAATTTTTTTGAGATTTGTATAGAAATGCTTTAACATGGGAAATTTGATTCATTTCAATCTTGTGTGGGTTCTCTCTATAATCAATAAATTAGTTAATGTATGATCAAATGTTTCCTCTAACATGAAATAATCAACAACCAAATTCCTTTGGGATCTAAATTCCAACGCAATCGGGCATCGGCTCTTAGACTTAAGGGTCCATTTGATTGTAAAGATGGAATTGAATTGAATTGAATTGAAAACGAATTTCAGAGAATTGAATTGCCTAAAAATTATTTTCTTGAGAATTGTAAATTATTGTATTTGATTGGGATAATTTTTCATGTGGAAAATGTTGAAATAAAAATATTTTTTTTATTTCTGTTTGGCTTTGTTTTATATAAAAATTGCGAATTAAAGGGATATATTTTACTGGTATTGGGGATGAAATTTGTTTCTATTGCGAACACACAAAAAAAATAAAAATTTCAAGAAAATCATCTATCTTTTGGTGTTCGTTGGTTTTGTTTTACATGAAAATTGTCATTTAAAAGAAAATATTTTTTTTACAATAATTCTTAAAATTTGTTTTCATTGTCAAAAAAAAAAAAAATCGAAACAAATAAAAAAAGTGCTACGGTAACCGAGAATTCCAATTCTCACCATTTTGGTGAGAATTGGAATTCAAGGAAAACATGGAAATTAGCTTAGGTGGCATAAAAAGTGGAATTCGAATTCTAGGAAAAATTGCCAATCAAACAACAAAAAATTGGAAATATGGAATTTGATTTCCATTTTCCATGAAATTGGGGTGCAATCAAACATACCCTAAAAGCTATATAAGCGCATACAACAAAAAGTCCTATTGACATAATTTTGTTCCCTATTACATACAGTGTATCAAGCATACTACGTCCATGTCTGTCCACAATTTTTAAGAAATTTATTTTTTCTCAAATTCATTCTTAACCACACATTTTATGAGACTCACAATTTTTATTAACTTTTTAATTACATATTTCATCAACCTTTATCAAAATTTATTAAAAATCTATTTTTTAAATAAACCAAATAGAGGCGTGTTAGTTTTTTTGTACTAGTAAACTTTCTAACTAAAATGTTCTTTAATCACTCTCACATGTGCACAAATGCTACTAAATTAAAGAAAAAAAATGTTATTTTACTGGTACATAATTTAAAATTTAATCTATCAAAAAAAATACATTTGATATTTATAAGGAATCTATTCGCTAGAATATTTTTTTTTCTTTTTCTTTTGAACCATACACATGGTACTTGACTAAATTCAGACACTAAAATGGTATAAGATTATACAAAGTGCATGATACCTAAACCCTAACAAAGTTAAATTTGTCCAATCACGCTCTCATTACTTTAATGTTGTCTCCAATTAGAATGTTGGATCTAGTCATTCAATATTTTGACCATAATTTTCGTGTTGGACATTGGGATGTGAAGAGGATCGATCAAATTATATAATATACACACACACTATGGCTATGTCTTTGTCCAGCATATAGGCAAAGCATGAACAAGTTCCTTAGCAAGGATTATTTATTAATTTGCAAAAGCTTTTTGGACATATAATAATAAAATTGTCTCTTGGAAGCAATGATTTACTAAGCCATAATGGATTAGAAATAATCTTTCCACTAATTGAAGTGATGAAATTGTACAACTTGATAACGCTTTTGAAATTATGATATCTTTGCTTTGGATTAATAATATTAAAGAAAATTCTGTTATTTGTTCATTATTAGTTATGAAATATGTAAGAGTGTATTTGATTACATTTATTTTCCATGGAAAATATCAGTTTTCCATCCAAATTTCTACTTGGAGTGTTTGATTGCTATTTTTTTTCATGAAAAATATTTTTCAACTTTTGAAAATATGTCTAATTTTTCTTGTTTTTAAGGAAAATATTTTCCTTGGGTAGAGGTGGTTTTTATTTTCCACAAAAGATGGAAAATATTTTCTTTTCTAGATGATATTTTCCATTTCAATCAAACACACTCTAATTTTTTTTTTTCACACAAATTAATATTTGAAACCAATTAGGGATGTTGAAAGAAATATATTTTTAATAGAAACAGAAAATAAATACATAAAGAAATTTTATTTTATTTTTTGGGTGGAAAATTTCTCAGGTGTATATAGATGATAAACCAAGGTGGGTGTCAAATTGTAATGGATTTTAAAAATCATTCTAAATTTAGATATCTTCATGTCAGATTTTATTGAATTTTAATGAAATTCATTAAAATTTAGGTGCCCCAATTGAGATTTTAATGAAATCATTTAAAATTTGGATACACTCAATAATTAATGAATTTATAAGGATTTTATTAATAGAAGAATTTTAAAAGATTTGGATGGATTTCAAGCTTAAAAATACATATAAGCAAATCTTTTGAAATTTCACCATATTTAACGAGATTCTTATGGAATTCGTAAGAATTTACTCAAATTCCAAAATTCACTAAAATATTAGTTGAGAAAAAATTCATTCCCCCCCCCAAAAAAAAAATATTTAAGGTTTAGCATTTAAGTCCCTAACCTATGGCCTTTGTAGTAGATAGATCCTAATCATTAAGGTTTAGCATTTAAGTCCCTATCTTTTGCATTGTATGGCAGTGTGGTCCCCAATAGATTCTTACAAAACTGTTCAATTGTCTTGCAATTCATACTTCATAGCCAATTGAAATCTTATATGCAATTTGTACGTCATTTTTCAAAGAAGAATGTCCGCAACAGAAAATGAAAAGGTACACAAAATCTTGCCACAATAATTTATGCTACTGATTGACTGTCATCATCCTAAATATTCTCTATAAGCATAGTAATCCCTCTCTAGCTATCTCTTAAACAACTCACATAAAATTTTAAGTATTGTCTTCAACATACTACTCATTTGTAAACCTTGTTCATTTTTTCGCTAAAGAACTGACAAGTATCATATTTTTATATCCTATAATGATATGACGTTAATCAACTCATCTGTATAATTTATTTAAATGCTGTGTCACCAAGTCATGTTTCTTTGTGAGTGTATTTGTATCAGTTGAGAAGGAGAAGTTTTTTGTGAATCTTTCAAGATTCAAGATTTACATGTGTAAAGGTACAGGCTTTTAGGCAGATTCAATAAGAAAAACCCGATTCTTGTCTTAAATTTTGGAAGCTCCAAACTAAGTAGAATTATTCTCATGGTTGTCCACGTGCTATATTCAGCCACCATTAGCCCATCTTTTCAGACAATATTTGATCGAGTCCCATTCTCAATTTATATTTGCATGTAGAGATAGATATATGCATATGATTTTCAGTTTCTTTTTGGACTTCCTTTCTTGGTAATTTTCTTGATTTTCCTTGTATATCAGTAATTTCGAAGAGAGAAAGCAAATGAAGAATTCAGTATCTGAACAGAGCTTGTACATAGAGAGTGACGAAGAGGATGAGGAGAAGGCATATGATGAAGGTGGAGTTGCAGAAGATGGGAATGATTCTGATTTCTCCAATGACTCCAATGATAATAAGAATAGCCACCAAATCAAGCCCAGTTCATACAATACCTCCTGGCCTCAAAGTTACAGGTATGCTTAATGCTTATATATATACACACTGGTGCGCGATTGACAGCAATTATTATGACATGAATCTCGATTTATACGAGTAGATGTGTATGCACGCGTGGCGCCTGGTGGAGATGATGGGATCTTCTTTTATCTCGTTTCACTTTAAGGATTAAAAAGAGACAGTCGGTATTTATATTTTGTTGTGATTTGTGCAACAACAGTGATGAATAATACGTAATCAACGAAGAAACAAAACAAACATTCGACAAATTGCCTACATCCATGGGAGCGAAGCTGCTATGATTTGTATTATGTACGAATAATAAGGCTATATATACACACACATGAATCCTGACCCATACGAGACTTTTGGGTCCGTTTAAGACTTTAAGAAAAAATCCCAAAAATACTTATTCCAGTAAACAAGTATTCTATTCTATATGAGCTTTACTGTATTTTCTTGTCTGTTTTATGCTATATTTCACGATTTCTATGTTGTCAATGATGATTATTGACTGTTAATTTTAAGCTCTACATGAACTATCTTTCTGCTTTTTTCGCAGTACTAAACATTCATATAAGTAATCACCGGTCCAAGACAATGAAGATTTATTTATTGCTTTTAATTTTTACTTTTAGTACAATTAATTTGGTCTTTGCGATTTGAAGGACTGGATGAATTTGATTTGTTTAATTACTTGTTCAAGGATATGTGATAACTAAAGTTGAACTATTTTTGAGTTGCATTCGGACAAAGAATTGTAATTTATTTACGCACTCCTGCTCGTCTCAAAGAGACGGAAATATTGGCATCAACGATGAAAAGTAAAAGAAGATCGGTTAGAGAATTAACTCGAATGCATAAATGTTGTCCAGATATCAGAACAAATCCTAGATAATTGATTATAAATCATGTTGAAATGGTTAATTCTTATCTTTCATTTCTTTCATATCTAACTCCAAATACTAAATCTGATGAAAATAATTGTTGCAGGCAATCAATTGATCTATACAGTAGTGTTCCATCTCCGAGTCTTAACTTTCTTGGGACACCATCTTTGCCTAAAAGCTCGTACCTTTCCTCGTCCCTTACAAGGAGACATACGCCAGAGATATTACCTTCTCTGGATAAACCACTCTTATCTGAACCAGAGGATGAGAAAGTACCACAACAAAGACGTAGTTCCCATTCTCTATTGCCACCTATACCGTCAAGGAAGCCAGGAATAAAGAAAGCGAGTCCCGAGGAGAAAGAGTCCAAGGACTCAGATGAAATTCCAATTTCTCGCCAGAGCTCATACGGCCAAGCAGTGTTAAATGGTATGTTTTATTAATCTGGTCTTGCTTCAATGTGCAGATAGTTCATTTACAATGCTTGGCACGCAATTTGGTCAATGACTAGAAGCTAAAATGGATGAAATTTTAACATAATTTTCTTCTGTAGTACTGTTTAGTGCTATACAATTCACATTACCAAATAAACTATTATCGCTTGACATGTAGTGGTTTTACACAGGCATGAACGTTCTATGTGGAGTTGGAGTCCTTTCTACTCCATATGCAGTCAAAGAAGGAGGGTGGCTTGGGCTTTCTATATTATTGATTTTCGCAGTGCTTTCTTACTACACCGGTATTCTCTTACGATCCTGCTTGGACAGTCAACCTGGGATTGAAACATACCCGGATATTGGCCAGGCTGCCTTCGGTAGAGTGGGACGTATTGTAATATCAGTAAGTCTTATCACTTCCTCAATATTTTGCCTTCATTTAGAATTAAAATTTCAGAATATAATGATAGACGTTTTTACTTATCAAATTAAGAGAAAATCTATGAGCATTAACTATTTGCTAATGTGTCTTTCATATTGTATGTTGTTTATGCAGATAATTTTATACGTGGAGTTATACGTAAGTATTCTTCTCAATTCTTGAATTGAACCTCATGCAATCTGTTTTCATCACCATAACTCCTTTGAACTCATTAGTCAATTTCTCCAACTGTGTTTTTGGCCTCTGCTTTCTAAATCTGTTTCAGGCTTGTTGCATCGAATTCATTATTTTGGAGAGCGATAACTTGTCGTCTTTATTTCCAAATGCACATTTAAGCATTGGAGGATTCGAATTAAACTCTCACCATTTCTTTGCATTGATGACCGCCCTGGCCATTCTTCCTACTGTTTGGTTGCGCGACCTGAGTATTCTTAGCTATATATCTGGTGAGTCCATTCACATTTAGATGATCATAAAATGAATTTAAAATGTTGTTCATTATTGTCCAATTCAGTCTAGTACTGCATACCAAATACGAACTCCGAGTATAATATGGTCTTCAATACTTTCAGCTGGAGGAGTAATTGCATCAGTGTTGGTGGTTGCTTGCTTGTTCTGGGTTGGGTTAGTGGATCAAGTTGGCTTTCAGACTAATGGCACAATGCTGAACCTTTCCACTCTTCCGGTTTCTATTGGTCTTTACGGCTATTGCTACTCGGGTCATGCTGTTTTTCCCAATATCTATACATCAATGGCAAAACCTAACCAGTATCCTGCAGTCCTCCTAACAAGGTAATACCAAACACTGCAGTCCTATCTGGTTTCTATTTGCCTCTACTGTCAAGTCTATTCGCGTTTTTTAAACCCGAGTCAGTAACCATTGCAGTTTTGGCATCTGCACTTTGCTGTATACTGGAGTTGCTATACTGGGATACACTATGTTCGGAGAATCAACGCAATCACAGTTCACCCTCAACATGCCCCAAGATTTAGTTGCATCTAAAATTGCTGTTTGGACTACGGTTAGTCAAGAATCTATTATAGAATAGGTTTCTTTTTGTTGTTAATCTATGCTGATGTTTGGTACGTTCTAGTAGACATGGTTGAACAGTTGTATGAAATTATTATTATTATTATTATTTATTTTATTATTATTATTATTTTTTTTTTTTTGGCTTATTCAATGCTGTATACAAAATATGTATTATAAACCAAGTTATCTATATTTGCATTGTGTTAAAGACTTCTTGCTTTTAATTAACTTGTGCATCTGCTTATTCTTTTGCAGGTAGTCAATCCATTTACAAAATATCCTTTTACTGATTCTACGCTTCGGAATATTACGATGGTCGAGCATTTTCATTTCTCATAAAACTTTTAACGAGAAAATGATTTTTCAAAAAAAAAAAAAGAAAAGGCTTTGAATTCAATAGTTAAAAATCAAGAAAGAACAGTTTCTTCTTAATTAGATATACATATGCATTAACAATGTCTCCAGTGGCAATGAGTCTGGAAGAACTGATACCTTCAAATCACAAAAAGTCTCATATATATTCTATAATCATAAGAACTGCATTGGTAATGTCTACGTTGCTTGTTGCTCTCAGCATCCCCTTCTTTGGTGAGCTCTTGTTTTCCAACCTCTGCACGCCTTCTCGACTATGAATATTTCTAGACACTTTTAGCTGGTTCATGTTCGTGGACAAAATTTTCTTCTTGTCCACATTCTTTAATACGCGTTCATTTTTGTTATACAGGTCTGGTGATGGCATTCATTGGATCTCTGCTCACAATGCTAGTAGTAAGTTTTCTAATTTTGTTTTGTTAAATTATTTTTCATAGTTTTATATTCTTTCTTGTTACAAAATAATGTTGTTGTTCCTCGAATTGATACAAGTGTTGTACCAAGTCTCGTCTCTTTTTCAGACACTGATTCTCCCGTGTGCATGTTACCTTAGCATCTTAAAGGGTAAAATAAACCTCTTTCAGGTAAAACCAAGTTCTGTTATTTGCTATGATCGAACTGTTCGTTTAGTATTTCCTAATATTTCTGTTTCACTTTTTACAGGGCTCCATCTGTATCTTGATCATCGTAGTTGGCGTCATAGCATCCGTTTTTGGAACCTATTCAGCCCTCTCTGAAATTATCGAGAACTTGAGTTGATCTTTTCGCGTAAAAGTGTATCAGTTTCTTGATATTTAAGAGCTTTTCACAGTACATGTTCTCGAAAAGATAATTTGTACCCTAGTGAAAGACGCATGTATTTTAGTCTTCTTCGACATCAAGTTAGTCTATCAGTTCTTGATTGCAATATGGTCTCATAATTCATAAGATAATATGCTATAAAAGACTGATCTTCATGGTTTCTCTTTTAACAATTCTAATTTTCGATGATGTTTTTATCAAATCAAACACTCGGGCATGGGAAAGGAATAATTCCAATTTTGTGACTATTATTTGATGTGATGAGTAGTCTCACTGGGTGTGAACGAAATCTTCGCTCCTGTGTCATTTATTACATGTTTAAACCCACCCAAAAAAAAAAAAAAAAAAGAACGTAGTTGAAAACTAAGAAAAATATACTGCCTACTTGAATCTTGAAAGTTGCAAAGTTCAAAAATGTACTAAAAAATATGTATATCAACATTTAATAAAAGAATAAATGTATGAATTACATCAGAACTGCATGCACAAAACAAGCTAATAATCAGGCTTTCCACCACTTCTTCTTTTTCTTGCTCCCCAATACAGGAAATTCTGCAAAACAGAAGCAATATTAAGGAATACAAACTGAATCCAACCAATTAAACGCCCATTACCTTCCGAATATTCCATATAAGATGTGCCTTTACTTTCACTCTCTACCAAACTGACTCTCTCTCTCCTTTTAGAGGTAAAACTCCCCTTGCCTTCATCGGCATTTCCTCCTCTAAGATATTCTATTTTTTCAAAGAAAAGAAAAGAAAAGAAAAGATAAGATGTAATAGCATGAACCGAAGGAAAAATAAAGATAGAATAATCTTTTACCTTCTCGCGGATAAATAGAGTTATAGTGCACTTCCGCCCAGAAGCTCAAAAATATCACTGCATTGATCAAAGGTAGTGATTAGGACTTAACAAATGCCCAGAAAATCTCATTAAGCCCTTGTTTGAGTCATATTATTTTTGTAAAAATGCATTTTTGAATGATGTATTAATGGGAAATGTTTTGTTAAAAAATAAGGAAAAGTTTTGAATTTACGTGTAATATTATTTTATTGAAAAACGTATGATTGAAATAATGTCAAATCACTGTTTAAGAATGTATTTTTTTAAAAGAATGTGGCTCAAACATGGCCTAAAAATGGAACATTAAATGGTGAAATAAACTTGCCCCAATAAAAAAAAAAAAAGAAGAAGCTTACTTCTGTTTGACTTCAGAGTATTTGGAAGAATCTCAATATAGCAGGTATCCCTAAACGACGTAATGACAAATATTTTGACGCCATACTGTCACCAAATAAGAACCATTCGCTAATTATTAGCCTATTGTAAATCGGAAATTTATTGTGCAAAATAGCCACAGTTGGAAAAAAATAGATCAAAGACATCCTGTAACAAAAATTCGAAGCGAAGTGTAAAAAGAGCATATATAGGGCATAAGAAAACAGACATTTCTAAGTAAGTTTTAAGGTGGGATAATTTCACTTGCTCGAGTTAATTCCGTCTGAGGTGTTTCACTTACAAACAAGAGTACACTTCAGTAAAGCAATAGAGAGAAAGGGAAGGAAATAATCATACAGTGTCTGCAGCAGCCTGCAATGTGACATGATCCCCCCATTCGCCTGTCCTATAATCACGTCAAATTGATTATATAAGTAAATACAGTCTACTGAAGAGGAAGCACAAATGCCAAGAAAGATGCAAAATGGAACTGTACTTGCTCATTTTCTTCAAGTAGTCGTCATAAGCCATTGGAACATAATTTTCATACAGCTCTCGATAGGACATCAGCTGATGATTGGCACGTAGAAACAATGAAAAATCATAATGTGAATAGATGTATTGTACTGAAAAGAATGAAACGAATTAGAAGCCAAGTAAGAAGATATCTTGAAGCCAATCAAAACGCTCAAAAACCTGGTACAAAACTTGTTCTCTCACTAATTTATGATGCTTGGGAGTACGATATATTTGATCTGATAATGAACGAAACTGCAGAAAGACAGGGAGGATCGTAAGCCGTAGGTTCAACAAGAAGTACCAAAACATGAGGAAGATATACCAAGAGGTAGAGATCACCCAAACTCACTTGAACTAAAAATATTTATTAATATGTAACCTATCAACTACAATTGCCTTCAAATTGGAAATGATGAATAAAAATGATGAATAAATATTTTGTTATAAATTTGGATCCAGCCAGAATGTGGGGAACCAACCTGGCAATTACCATCCCCTGAAATTTCTCGTTCAACCAGGTCATATAACTCCAATCTGTTGAAGACAAAACAAATAAAATAATCGAGTAAATACACTATAGTTCATGAGAAAGTATCAGTTAAAATAACATGACATATACAGAAAATAGAAAAAAGAGATGAAATTTTAAAATACACTCTTCAGAACAGAGTAAGACATCACCCAAAAAAAAAAAAAAAATTCAATCTGCAAAGCTCTTCACGGACAAAACTGGAAATGGCCACTTCAAAGTAAAATTAATAAAAATACATTTTGAGAGTGCAAACTCATTGCTATATCCATTAAACTAAAAGATCTTTGTGTATTCTTCATAGATAAAAATTGATAGTTTTTAACCTTTTTTCACCATCGAGTTAAAACTCTATTAACTAATAAGATGGCACATAATGGGAATTTTTATTTTTATTTTTATTGATGACCGTGGGTGTTTGGGCCAACTTACGTGCACTTCAACTAATTCCACGGGATTTTCAAGTTTATAGTCGGGTATTCACTTTAGTAATACTGAGGGGACTCAAACTGGTGATCATTAGGGAGCAAATTCAAGGTCTGATCACTGAGCTACCCTTCAAGATTATAATGGGAAATCTATTGTATATAATTATTGAACCAGTGAATGCAAGCCCACAAAACAAGAAGTAATCTACGAAACAGCTAAGTTATAAAATGGAAAAGAGATGATTTCAAATAAGACCTGGCGAGCATCCTTTCATGATCTGACATGGCATCATCAGCTGACGGAATTTCTCCATTAATTTTAGGAACATGCTGCAATCAAGACAAACAAATAACGAAGGCCAATTTCAATATAAATTCTAGAATAATAACTGATCATCATTAGTCGATGTGCAGTAACTTGCAAGGGACATAATCCGCCATTACAGCAACATGAAAAGCTTAATTATCTTAAAGGAGCTTTTCTCATTAATCGGAAGAGGAATAAGGTGAACTTACAGGTACTGGAATCATCTCATTCAGTCTTCTTCCTAATTCACTATCAAGGGTGGATTCTTGGTTACTATTGTAATCTGCAGACAAGGTAAATAAATTGAAAAACAAGTAAAATCATAAGTGTTAAACAAAATGAAATCTAAAGCTTTTCCCTAACCATAATAAAATTGCCTTCTTGAAGTATCAGACCAATCCTGAGAAAAAACAGACTCTTGCTGATCTTGATCTTCAGCACATGTAAATCTGGATTCCTCAGTAGTTCTAAGTCTTGCTAACTCTTCCTGAAGAGCATGAGCAATTACTTCATCATTCTCCACAACGGATTCTGTTGTGTCACAATAACCTTCCTCCACATAATAAATTCGAGACATGTCCATGTCATAACAAGTAATAATCTTAGGAGAACCACCACGCATTGGAGAGCAATCTATAAGGTGATGGCCCCACCGAACAATGTCAGGATCAAACTGGTGCGTGGTCATCTTCTTATAATAGATTTAAAGAACACTTTGGAATAAATTTAACCACACACTTTTCTCGTACTAAAATATCTCTGGTATGCTGGCTGTTATAGTGGATAGAAATACGTTCCTGCAAGAAAACACAGTTTAAATTCAGAAAATACGTTCATATTTGTAATCTCGAAGTAAATGAAAATATAAATAAAAATCCAAGTATACGTTCAGTATGCATAAATAAAATGACTGCTAAATTGATCACTCTCTGCTTTACCTAAATGTACTAAAAGAAATCGATCCTCTGGTCTCATCCTAACATTGAGAAATAAAAATGTTCCTTTCTTGAACCTTAATAGTAAAGAGTACAATCTTTTCCCCATTAAAGATCTAAAAGCCTTCAGATATTGTATATAACCTATCATTCAATATAGAATCCTGATTTTAATAAAATTATTGCCTTCAAGATAATAATCTGACCAACTATTTTCAAAATATAGGACTTTGCAACGATAAAAATTTATCTTGACCCTTCTGTATAGAAAATGGATAAACGACCAATGAACATATGACAAATTTCAAAGTTCATCAAAAGATCTTTAAAAGATTAAGCTGATCATTAAATTGGAACTTGATTCTTGGAGCCGAAACATATAATGAATAATCAGTACCGTCTTACTTCTAATCTAAACAAGAAAGACCCGAGAATTTAAGATAACTAGATTTTTAAGAAAAGCAACAAAAAACCTATTTATCCGAACTTAAGAATCGAATAAACTTTATCCTAAACCTCAAAACTTACAAGAACTTCCCCAAAAAAATCGTTTATATTCTTGTATACGCATATGTTTTTACTGACCTTTGAACTAGAAGCCCAGACATCTTTACCTTTACAAAAAGCTAAGGGGTTTTACTTTGGAATCAAGAAAAATTTGAACCGGTGAGGTGATAAGACGTCGACGTTTTGGAAGCTTAAATGAAAAGAATGAGAAAGCGAAACCGTAGGCGTTAGGCCGCGAAAATCCTGAGGAGGCGCCACGCCACCATCGTTTTTTTCTTGAAAATCCGCTATGTGGGACCCGTATTAGGACCAAGAATCTGCCGCGAGTTCGGATTCAAAGATTTTTGCAGCGGTTGGATTTCATGCGCACGCATGATCTTGATCGGTTGTGATTTCGTTCTGTTCTATGCAATTTAGTCATTTTGATTAATTTTTTGAGGAAAATATTCTTCCTTGTTCTTCGAGTTAATGGTTAAAATATTGGAGAATAAATTATAGTAAAGAATTCTAAAACTATTATCGGATTTACTAGAATACAGAAACCAATTCTATATCAACACTATCAAAGTTTGTGAAAAATAAGTTGAAACATTCTGGCGGGATACACTTTTGTTGGAAAAATATGACTTAATGAATTGTGGATCAACAATAATGTAATAATTTTGTAGAATTAATAAAATACATAGATGTTTTGAAAACTACCTTCTTCGTGTTCTTTACAAAAATTTCTCTGTGTTGATCTTCTGGACACCACCTTCGAACTATTCGGCCGTCTTCGATCTTCAAGAACTCAAACTTGTAAAGAAATTATGGGTGTGAAAAAATTAAATGACAGTATATCTATAAGATGGATATTTTTCTTGGATAAGGCAAAATTACTATCCTGAAAGGAACGTTTCTTTTGTTTGCAGTTGCATAAGGCAAGTTTTATATGGGGATTCTTTTTTAGGAGTGTTTGATAAGCATTTTTATGTAAAATTGTATTTTAAAATAATAAATTGATGTGAAATGTATGATTGAAAAATAAGGAAAAATTTTGTATTTACGTGTTATATTATTTTAATAAATAATGAAAAATGAATTTTGAAAAAAATGACTATCAAACGTGACCTTATATTTGGATAAGGAAACTTTCATAAAAAGATTGTTCCTTTTAATTCTAATCAAAATCAAACTCTTTCATGTATTAATGGCACATAAGCGACGCGTCCTGATTTATTAATAAAATTTACTATCCGTTAATAATAAATTATAATCGTTATATCTTATTGTAGTTCTTAAGACAGCGAAGAGATCAAGTCGGACCAAATTAAAATAAACTCCAATTGATTAATACTAACATGATAAGCTCTTAAACGTTCGAGATAATTTATTAATTTCATTATTTTTCTTTAAAAGAACGAGATTGCCCTCACAATCTAATTGAAATTATTAAAATTATATACATTTGACTTATTGTTCGAACATATTATCCCAAAGAAAATATTGAATATTCGAAATAAGGTAAAATGACAAAATACTCCTTTCCATATATACATTAACCCCAAATCTCATTTTTTTTTATCTAACAGTCCCATATGATCATATCACAACATTAATTTGAAGTCAATATCAAATTATTGAGCTCAAATTTAATTATTCAGTAGAAAATTCCTTCAAATCATTAATATTTTCCCTCTTGACTCATTCTATCATTGCCAAACATATTTTGACATGTTTGGTGAGTATAATTGACAATATCGTACAATATTTTGAAAAATAACCAAAACATATTCAAATTTGCAAACAACGTTCAGGCATACAAATATGTATTTTGTTTTTTAAATTTATCTCAGCCAGACGAGTGACGACATGTATCATGAAATCTCTCGTTCATCAGACTAAATTTTTCCTCGAATTCTTGTCCAGTCAAAAATATAGATCCTAAAATTAGCCCAACTTAGAGGTTATAATCCGGGACTTTGAACCAACTCGCCTGCCTTCAGTGTTTTTTCCCTTTTTTTTTTGGTGAAGTACAGGCCGGCATGAACAATGAACTCGACACAACCCAGGTGCCTGCCAGACATTTACCGGCATTAAACAGAATCGTTTGATTAATTTTTTTTTTAAAATTGGTAATTGGTAATTTTGAATGACTCGACTCGTTGGACTCAAGGACTACTCAGCTCATGAGGCCACAGGCCAAGGACCAATCGATCCGAAGATTTGGATAAGAGCTCGGCTCCACATTCATTATCACTCTAATGTCACATAAATTAAATAGCATTACTCCAATTTTACTACTACTATTATGAAGTACAAATATGTAATCACAACCAATAAGTAACGAAAATCATTAAATGTTCAGATATTAATACAGTATACAGCGATCCATAATGCTAATTAATTAGATAGAGGATTTTCTAGTGATGAGGACAAAATGTGACCAAATAGCTTCCGCCAGTGCAAGTGGCAATGCTGGTAGGATCATCATAGGCATAAGAATAAGCCTTGGGACAAGCCGTCTTGAAAATTCTTGAATATGCAGTTGGCTTACAAGATTGTGGGTTCCCGAAATTTCCAGTGCAACAATATCTTGGTGAATTGAATGCAGAACAAGCACTCTTGCAAGCTACCACTCTCTTCTTGTCGTGAGATCGAACCTGAAGCCCCGCCGGACACATCATGTTCAGGTCACTCACGCACCCGGCATAGCTACATTTCCCTGCCAGTACATATATATTCTCTCAATTTCAGCTTTCGAAACAAATTTAACATTAGAAATATCAATACTATACCTGAGCCTCGGAAGGGTCTGATGGCAATAGCAAGATTGTACCCATCAACAAGGCTGACATCGTAGAAATCCTGGTCATTGCCAAGTGTGATCTCAGCAAGGGTGGCTGGAGGGGCCCCGCCAATACCATTACAGAAGAGAGCACCACCACAATCCCCGGTGGCGCAGCGGCCGCGCCCCGTGGCATCAAAAGAACAGCCGTGGCGGCCCCAGATGCGGCCATGTCGTGAGATCGAACCTGAAGCCCCGCCGGACACATCATGTTCAGGTCACTCACGCACCCGGCATAGCTACATTTCCCTGCCAGTACGTATATATTCTCTCAAATTCAATTTTCGAAACAAATTAAACATTAGAAAGATCGATACTATACCTGAGCCTCGGAAGGGTCTGATGGCAATAGCAAGATTGTACCCATCAACAAGGCTGACATCGTAGAAATCCTGGTCATTACCAAGTGTGATCTCAGCAAGGGTGGCTGGAGGGGCCCCGCCAATACCATTACAGAAGAGAGCACCACCACAATCCCCGGTGGCGCAGCGGCCGCGCCCTGTGGCATCGAAAGAACAGCCGTGGCGGCCCCAGATGCGGCCGGACCATGCGGTGGGGAGTTGGAGAGTATAAGCCTTGTTTGGTGGCAGCTTGAAGCCACCACGGGCAAGAATGGGCTTACCAGCACTAGGTTGGATGCCTGGCCAAACAGGGTGTCTGCACTTGTTGTACAGTGTCATTTTTGTGGCTGAGACCTCTACTGGATTGTGCCATTTTCAGCACAAGAAGAAATTCACAATAAGTTATTCAAACGTATTTAAAAAACAAAAAGTTACATAATACTATTTTTAAGCTCACAAATAAAAAAAATTGTTACACGTGAGTCGTTTACTGATAAGTTGGATAATATAAACTGAATCTGATCTGATCTACACTTAATGAGGCGTGTTGATGACAAAATTTAAAGTAACTATAATCTGATCTGCACGTGACTTGGCATCTCATAGACGAGATTTAAGTAAATACATTTGACCCTTTTCTAAAGCCTTAAGCTTTTGTTATTGGTCATCAGCATTGAAACATTCACAAAAGAGGAAATAAACTACAATGTAGAAAGAAGAAGATTACCTGAAATCTGGACAATGATGAAGGAGAGTAGTAGCAAAGAAATAAAAGGTCTGAGAAGGATTTCCATGGCTGAAAAACTTCAAGTTGATGAGGAGAACACTCAATTTATTTCCCTCTGTGTAGTGAGTTTGATGGGCTTTTATAGATAAAAATCCAATAGGGTTACTACTTACTGGACTTTCTCGTCAATTGGTAAAGTTAACTCGTTCGTACTACAGTGAATAAATACGGCTGGCAAGTGGGCCTTATCAAATGAATGATGTTCATGTATATTCTTATGAATCATTAACTTATATGTACAATATTTGTAGACATTAATGTTAGTAGACAATATTCTACTTGACATTATTATATGACTAATTCTATTTAATTTCGTTGGAGTTATAATTTCAGTTTAAGTGAGCATTAAATGATATGCAAAATTAAATAAGTCATTTAATTTCACATTTCATTCAACATATTATCTAGCGCCACCTAGACTGAGTTGTAACCCCAGTGAGACTGCATAACATTATTCTTATCGTATTTATCCATTTAAAAATTAATTATTTTTTACATCACATGCTTGAATTTTGACACTAGCTTTATTCTATTTTTCTTTCTTATCCCAACTTAGAGGTTATAATCCGGGACTTTGAACCAACTCGCCTGCCTTCAGTGTTTTTTCCCTTTTTTTTTGGTGAAGTACAGGCCGGCATGAACCATGAACTCGACACAACCCAGGTGCCTGCCAGACATTTACCGGCATTAAACAGAATCGTTTGATTAATTTTTTTTTTAAAATTGGTAATTGGTAATTTTGAATGACTCGACTCGTTGGACTCAAGGACTACTCAGCTCATGAGGCCACAGGCCAAGGACCAATCGATCCGAAGATTTGGATAAGAGCTCGGCTCCACATTCATTATCACTCTAATGTCACATAAATTAAATAGCATTACTCCAATTTTACTACTACTATTATGAAGTACAAATATGTAATCACAACCAATAAGTAACGAAAATCATTAAATGTTCAGATATTAATACAGTATACAGCGATCCATAATGCTAATTAATTAGATAGAGGATTTTCTAGTGATGAGGACAAAATGTGACCAAATAGCTTCCGCCAGTGCAAGTGGCAATGCTGGTAGGATCATCATAGGCATAAGAATAAGCCTTGGGACAAGCCGTCTTGAAAATTCTTGAATATGCAGTTGGCTTACAAGATTGTGGGTTCCCGAAATTTCCAGTGCAACAATATCTTGGTGAATTGAATGCAGAACAAGCACTCTTGCAAGCTACCACTCTCTTCTTGTCGTGAGATCGAACCTGAAGCCCCGCCGGACACATCATGTTCAGGTCACTCACGCACCCGGCATAGCTACATTTCCCTGCCAGTACATATATATTCTCTCAATTTCAGCTTTCGAAACAAATTTAACATTAGAAATATCAATACTATACCTGAGCCTCGGAAGGGTCTGATGGCAATAGCAAGATTGTACCCATCAACAAGGCTGACATCGTAGAAATCCTGGTCATTGCCAAGTGTGATCTCAGCAAGGGTGGCTGGAGGGGCCCCGCCAATACCATTACAGAAGAGAGCACCACCACAATCCCCGGTGGCGCAGCGGCCGCGCCCTGTGGCATCGAAAGAACAGCCGTGGCGGCCCCAGATGCGGCCGGACCATGCGGTGGGGAGTTGGAGAGTATAAGCCTTGTTTGGTGGCAGCTTGAAGCCACCACGGGCAAGAATGGGCTTACCAGCACTAGGTTGGATGCCTGGCCAAACAGGGTGTCTGCACTTGTTGTACAGTGTCATTTTTGTGGCTGAGACCTCTACTGGATTGTGCCATTTTCAGCACAAGAAGAAATTCACAATAAGTTATTCAAACGTATTTAAAAAACAAAAAGTTACATAATACTATTTTTAAGCTCACAAATAAAAAAAATTGTTACACGTGAGTCGTTTACTGATAAGTTGGATAATATAAACTGAATCCGATCTGATCTACACTTAATGAGGCGTGTTGATGACAAAATTTAAGTAACTATAATCTGATCTGCACGTGACTTGGCGTTTCAAAGACGAGATTTAAGTAAATACATTTGACCCTTTTCTAAAGCCTTAAGCTTTTGTTATTGGTCATCAGCATTGAAACATTCACAAAAGAGGAAATAAACTACAATGTAGAAAGAAGAAGATTACCTGAAATCTGGACAATGATGAAGGAGAGTAGTAGCAAAGAAATAAAAGGTCTGAGAAGGATTTCCATGGCTGAAAAACTTCAAGTTGATGAGGAGAACACTCAATTTATTTCCCTCTGTGTAGTGAGTTTGATGGGCTTTTATAGATAAAAATCCAATAGGGTTACTACTTACTGGACTTTCTCGTCAATTGGTAAAGTTAACTCGTTCGTACTACAGTGAATAAATACGGCTGGCAAGTGGGCCTTATCAAATGAATGATGTTCATGTATATTCTTATGAATCATTAACTTATATGTACAATATTTGTAGACATTAATGTTAGTAGACAATATTCTACTTGACATTATTATATGACTAATTCTATTTAATTTCGTTGGAGTTATAATTTCAGTTTAAGTGAGCATTAAATGATATGCAAAATTAAATAAGTCATTTAATTTCACATTTCATTCAACATATTATCTAGCACCACCTAGACTGAGTTGTAACCCCAGTGAGACTGCATAACATTATTCTTATCGTATTTATCCATTTAAAAATTAATTATTTTTTACATCACATGCTTGAATTTTGACACTAGCTTTATTCTATTTTTCTTTCTTATCCCATAACATCTATAATCTTGAGAAAACCGAGCAAGACGGATCAAGTCGTTATTTGTAATACGCTTAAACCATGTAAACTTTGCTAAGTTCCAATTTGCAGAATCGTTGAAGGTGTAATTTTTTTTTTTTTATAGAAAACTTTGTCAGGCTAAATGTTGGACATAAATTTGGCACAGTTGTGCTACATATACATAATAATTTATATACATGATTATATATAATTGAATCAAAATTTCTAAGTAAAATGAAAAAATTTCCACATCCTCTCTTTAACATTCATTTATATGTAAATTATTATATAATTTCGTAAGTCGAGGTAGGCAAGACCTATTTTGTCAACGAAGAATTTTGGGTGGTCCGATACAAAGTGCTCAGGTACCGAGGGTGTCAGAAGTGAGTGGGGACCTAAAGGGAAAAAGTTAAAAAATTTCACATGTATTCTCAGGGAATCCAATCTGCACGCTGCTTCCTTTGAGACCTTTATTACCATTGTTGTGTTTCCGTGTCTGCACCCACTGCGCAATCAGAGATCCCCAACTAAGTTTTTTTTTTTTAACGAGGTGTTCTAGCTTGCGTCAGACTATATCCTCGTCCCTGAACCTTCGGCCCCTCAGTAGCTCAGGGAGGTAAATCGCGGGATGTGCCCTTGTTGGTTTCCAGGTTCCCACACGACTTTTACTCCTTTTCCAAAGGGAGTCTCTTCACTGCCTTACAACAACTTGCCTTACAAAATAAATCTTGCCTTCCAAGTTGTGCCTTCCAGGAATCGAACTCCCCACGCTTGGTTCGAGAGCCCTCTAATGTAATTGTTCCGCCAACTTGGATGTGCCCCGGGGGCAGAGATCCCCAACTACTCATTTTCATGCTTACTGGATTAGGGGAAAAAATCATTTAGCTATGTTTGTCATTTTTAAAACAAAAAATTCTTTAATTTGTGAACTCATTTGTTTACTACAAATTCATATGATAGAATATTTTATACATAAATTTAAAATTTTTCTACTTTTAAACTTTACTAGTCATAGTTAAACGTTTATTACACATTATTCTGAAATACTATTGAAAAAGTAATATTTAATACTAATTTATTTGAAGGATTTGATAAGTCTCAAACGAATTAAGGAAAATAAAATTTAGGATATAAATTTAAGAGAAGAAAATTATACTCTCAAAACTCAATTTCTATTATTCAAATTTCTTGTGATAATGAAATATTACAATTGAGCAATATTTTTATACTACATTTGGTACATAAATATTAATTGCAAATCCATGAATTTAAATACCCGTTAAATTTTTTAGATATATGAATATAAATAAATTTATTTATAATAACTTTATATTCATGTAGATCAAGATTCATCGAATCAAGATTCACTAGAAAAATAACTTACAGTTGGTTCAAATACAACAAAACCTTAATAGACTCTCACCGCCCAACTTGTAAATCATTGAAAAATCTCTTCGATTCTACAACCTGTACTTTCTAGCAACTTTGAACTTCTTTTCCCTTCATGTGGATAACCAAGAACGAACTAATTCTAAAACATTTAGATGTTTCTTCCTAATTTCAGAACTCTGAAGGTTTATTGGTGAAGGTAAGAGTTTTTGGTGTTTGAAATTTGAACTTGTAGTTGAGGCAAGAAAATTATAAAATATATGTTTGATTATGTAGGATGTTCTCTTGAATTAAATGAAGGCTATCGTTTGGTGCTATAGTCGAGTGGTGCAAAGGATAGCAGTGAGGTTATCTCACGCCTTGTTACCAGTCGAAGTATGGGGGTTCGATTCCTGAGACATAAAATTGGATTTCTTGTAGGTGTAATGTACAAGTAACTTTTGTTCCCTGATCTGTTGGGGCACATCCCGCGATTTACCTCCCTCACAAAACTCTAGAAACGGGACGGTGAGGACCCTCAAGGTTGGGGTTCAACCTTTTTAGCTTAGAAACTAAACATGATAAGTTGAGATATTGTATCAGCATAACTGAACTAACAACAAAATATGATATCAATATTATAAAAAATTGAGTGATTAAATTGAAGAGAATCAAATTTAAGTGACTAACATAGAATATTAGTTGTAAGTTGAGTGACTTTCACTTAAAACACTATTCACATTTTACCAAGTTATTCATCCAGACCATATTCTAATTTCCTCGAGTAATGTTATTCAGTGTCGATCATTTCAGTTTAAATGGTAATAGAACATCTTATTCATAAATTTATTTATATGTATCTCAGTTCAATTAGATGATGAATCAGTTGACTCATTACCATCTAAACTAAATGATTCATAACTTCATTTTTTTTTTCCTCATCACGTCGCCAAAATGCAAAATCTTTATTAATATACAAAATAATTAAGAGAGACGTGTCCTTACTTTACTCAACACACTATAAATAGTCCAAATAGAATCAATTAGAATTGTTGTCGTTTTAGTAATGTCCTGCAGAGATCTATAAAGTCGGATTAATAAACTATTAATAAATTATATCTATTAGTTGGCCATCGACTCATATATGCGTGCAACCAATTAAAATAATATTTTTTAATACGACCACCGCATTTCACTGCCTCCACCACCATACACGGCCAATAGCCACCGCCTCACGGTTCAAATTCCCTTGATAATGTATCGCAAAATTAGGTTGCACAAAGAAAATCATAAAATTCAATATTTGTCGAACATTAAATCCCAATCCAAAAATTGATTCAAAAAAAGTAAAGAATCAAGAGTTGAATTAATATAATAAATAAATAAGCAAAACAATTTTATCCTTTTTTATGAATCGATCAAATTTTGAGTACCTTTTAACAACTTTTGAACGTTCGAATTTTACTAATCCAATCGATTCGATGTAACATTGGTCAAGAACCGTTACATGCGTAATAATGGCAGGCTAAATGTTGTGAATTTACTCAATTACCCCGCGGTTTGAAACTCGAATTTCATGAATGTTGAATAAAAGAGCATACTGCTTTGCATGAAAGTAGATTATTCCTTGACATATGACCCACAAGGATTGAAAAGTTTTTTACTTTAACCAAAGACATGTGGAAAACTTTATGGGAAGAGATCTATACTACTTCTAAATAAAGCATCCTAAGTGATTTGGCTGGTGAAGTATGATTAGTAACATTCAAATTATTTTAACAAAGTCATGATGATACAACCAGAACAAAAATTACTAGTTACATAGCTCTTGAAAATCACAACGTGTTTGGTATGTGAAAGTAAAAAAAAAAAAAAAAATTACGACATAAAACTCAAAATGACATTTTGAAATTCTGAAGATTTTCATTGAAAACACTAAAAAAACTCAAAACATGGAAAATGAATTTAAAATTTTATATTTACAATGATTCTTTTTTTTTTCTTTATCAACTTTTAAAATTTATATTTTTTGATGACATAGTCGTATAAAATTTTTATGTTTTACTAAATAATCAAATTAATTATAAAAAAATGTCATAAAATTATTTCTAAAATTTTTAAACCCAACGCATTTTCTAGTTTTTGTTTTAAATATTATTTTTCAGAATGAAAAACCAAACGCGATTTTTACAATCTTAAAATACTCCCTTAAAACGGGAAACAAAAAATAAATTCAAAATGAAAAACAGGAAACAAAAACGCAAACCAAACGCAATCTGAATGTTCATTTAGTTTAGATTTATTGAGAAGGATTAGCTTCGTATATGAAATAGGCTTTGCAAACTCATTTTCTAAAGAAAATTAGACTGAACATTCAAGTGGACACATACATAAGGTGGGAAATCGTGAGTGCAAAAGAATCTATTTTTGAAGAGAATATTATATCATTTGAAAATTATCTATAAATTTAGAGAGTTAAAATTTTGAAGTACTCCAACAAATTTTTTTATATTTAATACTTAATTTAACTCTCAAAAAATATTTATTATTTTTCTCTATCATCTATTTTACCTAGATTTTCTTTAGACGATTTTATTATTTTCCTACATTGAATATTGAAACACTTTGAATGCATTTAATTTAGAGAGTGAGCTATCTAAACTAAAATATTAATTTAAAGAGTCTCTTGGAGTATAATTTTTAAAGATTGACTCTTTAAAATAGAGAGAATCTCATACTTAAAGAATTTCTTGAAAATACTCTTAAACGCATGTTTCTTATGTAGCTTTATCTATAAATGTGTCATTGTTAGGGCGTGGGCAATATTGCCTTATATTTGGTGTAAAACACCACTGGAAGAGAGCTTACACTAAATTTGGTGTTTTACACCAAATATAAGGCAAATTTGGTGTTTGCCCTATTATGTTTAATGTTTGTTTCAATTTATTAATGAAGGCAATATTTTAGTTCATTGAAAAACGATGAAAATTTTATTAATGAACTAAAAATAGATGCATTATTTTTTTAACATTTTTTCAATTTGGTGTGTAGGCCATTGGAGATTATATTAATATTTCCTAATTGAAGCATCTTGTGTAAATATTCAAGAATATATTTGACATGTAATACGAGACAAGACTCGACAGTATAACGAAAAAACTTTACTATGTAATTCATTTCACTAAACATACTATTGAGATTATTTGGAATGGTGAAGATAGATGGTAACGGTTGAACAATTCTTGTTCATGGATCATGGTTAAAATTGATTACAAGGAAAAGTTTGATGACTCACTCACTCTACGTTAAATGTAAACTGGACTTGTGGTTGTTAATTGACAAATTTTAAAAAAGGAATAATACATAACTCCTATATATAAGAATTACATTTTAAAATTGACAAACTTATCAAATTATTTCAAAATTCAAGTATTAATTCTAATTAATAATATATATTTAATTGGAATTAATTATCTCCACTGCACCACTCCAGAAATATCCACCTGCCACTATACTCAATGCTTCCAGTAAGCATTGAGTTGGATAAATAATTTATTTATGTTTTCTAACTTTTGGAACCCCACCACTCTAACCCCATCCCACCCCTTTGCAGAAATTTCCAATTTTAAAAAACATTTTAGGAAAGATTGAGGCCTGCAAAAATTCAAGACACTTCCGCTATCTACAAAAGTTTTCTCTTTCTATATATACATTTACGAACATAAATAGAAACCTGCAATTTTAGGGAAATTTGCAAGGAAAATTAAAGCCTCCATAAATTCAAAATGCTTTCTCTTTCTATAAAAGCTCTCTCTCTCCATATACATTTACAAACACAAATAAAAATCCATAGTTATAGGGAACTGTTTAGGTAAGATTGAAGCTTCCATAAATTCAAAACGCTTTCCCTCTCTGAAAAAACTCTCTCTCTTTGCAAGTGGTGGTGGTAGTGCGGTAGCAACTGTGTTTAAGAAACAAATTTGCATGGTAGCTGTGATGGTGTGTTACATGTGATGATAGTATATTGGAATTGATCTGTGTGGTTATAATTAACACAATTTGGTCACAATTGATCACAATTAATACAGATTTGGTCATAAAGGATCATCACAAATAAATTCGCACACACTGCAGACTAGCACCATAACACATATAGTCATAGTCGATCACAATTAACACAAAGTTGGTCACAACTAATACAGACATGGTCACAGAAGGTCTCGATAAAAAAATCTACACACGCTGTAGGCTAACACCTCAATGCAAACAATTACAATCAGTCACAGTTAACACAAGCTTGGTCATACCTAGTCACAATTAATACAGATTTGGTCACAAAAGGTCACTACAAATAAATTGAACACACTGCAGACTAGCATCACAACTTATCATCACCATAACCTAAAATAGTAAGCCATATCATTTTTTTTTATGGCTAGAATAATCTTTATCAATTACAACCCATTTTTTTGCAATAAAAAGATGCTCGTAGAGATCCAAAAACATCCCAACAAGGAAACCCTCCTTTCACTGGCAGAAATTCAAACATTCACAGCTCAACAACACTTGATAAAGCCAATTTCCTTGGCATTGCTTCGAAAGCACCGTCTGCAGCACGTGAGCACATACTTCCTAATTATTCCCACTTCACTCTTAGATAACCCAAAAACACAAAAATAATACTAACTATATTTCCCTATTTCTGTTTTCAATCTATCAAATGTTGGGAATCTACTTATACATGCACAGCGGAAAATTAAATTATTTCGATTCCCATCCAATAGATCTCATTGTGTTTGGTTAGGAATTGTGATAAGATTGTACCTTTTGTCAGATCTGCAATCTTTTTGCTTTTCTTTTTGTTCCATCAACCTTGATTTGCCACCACAGCTGTCCAATTGTCCAGCCTCCAACGGTGATCCACACAGAGAATATGACTGCAGCCTCTAGGGTTTTTTCTTGTGCTAGCAAGAATAATGAATACCTTAATGGACCTCAAACCCTAGTTATGTATTTATATAAACCCAAATAGGCTCGGCCCGGTCCGGCCCAATAATTAATTAATCCAATTAATTAAACCCGGTCCGTGAATTAATTAATCCAATTAATTAATTCGAAAATATAAATAACAAATCCAATTAATTAATTTATCCAACGACTGTTAAATTAACCAATTGGCAATTTGCAATCTTCCAATTCTCTTTTGTGTGTGACCCATTAGGTTCCCGACCACGATGCCTAACGACGTGGAATATTATTTTGATCTAATCAAAATTGATAAATTAAAACACCCCTTTTAATTTATCGTCAATTCACATTCGCCGTCCCTGATTGACATCTAGCAATGTGTCAGGGCAATACATGTGACGGGAAATGTCACGTGGTATGACAAAACCAAATTCGTTCGTTTACCGTGAAACTATAATCCCTTCGTCAATA
>NC_036238.1:21255891-21291569 GCF_002742605.1 Olea europaea var. sylvestris
CAAATTCGTTCGTTTACCGTGAAACTATAATCCCTTCGTCAATATGATCCGATCAATTACGAGATATGGAATTGTGTCAATCTCGATCATCGATCATATCTTTCACTCCACTATTAAGTCAATATAAATCGAAAACTCCTTTTCGACTTATGAGTACACCTTGGCCAAGGATTTGATCATTGACTTAATTGAATGAAACGCAGATCATAATCTCCTACTATCTAAGAGTGACGAATCCTTTATTGATCAATCACAACCTTCATACGATTCTTAACGTACCCGAACGATGTCGTATTAGCGGCCCTTTTCAAAGCAATATCCAACACCGCCAAAGTATGGCTGTCCTCATACAAGGTACCATGACGACCTCAAGTCAAATGACCAATTTCACTACCGAACGTTAGAGATTAACCACCGACACTCAGATAGTTATCCATGTGGAATCTCTCGACGGGTCTCCAATGTTTTGTTCTATAACAAACATCCACGTGTTCATTTAAGTGTCACCACACTTTAACTTGTGAGATCAGCTACTTACTTCACAAGTAAGAAATGCCACACGTGATGGTCTATCCGTAATAACGATATCCGTATCTCGTTATTACTTACGACCACGGATGATTTAATATTCAATTAGATATAATTTGTATCTCACAATCACAACTCCTTGTGATTAACAAATTACAAATACTTGAATCTACGGACTCTATTATTTATTTAATTGTCTATTAATTAAATAATAGATCTGTCATTTAATTGCATTAATTATATATAAAAGTATTTATGTCCAAAGTTGATTGGACTTAGGACATAATACTTACATCAAACCCAAAAATCACTCTAAGTTCCTGTAAATCATTTTTGAAGTAAGATACAAAACAAACCTATCAATAACCAAAAAGAAGAAGAAGAAAAGAAACAATAGTCATTTTAATATACTGACGACATTCAATTAAAAATTCATTTGATAACATTCAGAAACTTGATTAATTTTCTTAAGGAAGATAGAAAATTTATATATGAATATACAATAACAGGAACACAAAATTTCTCTCTCAGTGATATTGCACCTGTATGGCTCTTTCGATGAAACTAGGTAAAAGTCCACTGATTGAATGGAATTGGCCTAGGTTTGGGGGCTTTCGTTGGAGGTGTGGGTGGGCTCATAAGCTTCAGAGCCAAAGCAGACGAATGTGAAGTGTGCCTCTTGCTGTGAAACAGAGCCTTAGCCGGAGTCTCGCTCTAGTGCGCAGAAGCCGGATTTTGTGATGTTGATGCCTCGGAAACTAGAGATGGTGGATAGTGGACTAAAGCAGTCGGCAGTGGTGAGCTGACTGGCTCGAATGCTGGAGGTGAGCTCACTGGACCCAGCATTGAAATATTCTTCGACGACGATAGAGAAAGGAAGAGAGACGAGAGAAGATAGATGAGAGAAAAAATTGGAAAATGAAAACGGTGGGTGAGTGGTTAAAAGGATTTTGTATATAAAACGGTTTTTATATTAATTCTGTACTAATTAACTTAATAATTTTTAATTAACACTTGATATGTGAAATTTAAACTTAATTTCCTTATTTAAGAAAATTAGTCTTCAATTGTAGGTAATTTTCCCTTTTAAAAATATGGGTCAAGTTTTAAGTTGTCCGGCCCACTATAATTTGCTACTTGACAGAGTTGGGCCACTGCCTTTTTCCAGTAACCTAGACGTCAGCCTGTACAAGGCCTAGCCCATACTACGTTAGTAAATACGCTAGTTCTTTCTGAAAGACCCTAAGCTCATGTTTGGTTTAAATAAAAAATAAAAAATAAATTGATAAGAAAAATTAAGTCAAAATCAACAATTAATTTTAACTATATTTTTTATGAAATCCACAACTTTTGTCAACTTTTTAAATACAAACTCCATACTTCTTTTCTTTCCCCGTAATCATGTTGAACGGACAATTTAAAGCCTTGTTTGACACTTATTTATTTTATAAACATAACCAATCAAAATTATTTTATATTCATCACCTCGAATGACTCACAGATATTACTCGCTTATTCATCACTCACATAGCGTGCCACATCACTCAATTTTGTAACTAACTATTATCTTCCATCACTTATTGTAGTGTGTTATGTCACCCGAGTGCTCATGCTTATTGTAGTTTAACCCCATTATAATATATTTCCAAATAAGCTCTTAGTCTTTCTTAGAGCGTCTTTGAGGCAAAGCTTAAACCTCGGAAATATTTTCCCTTTATGATTTATTTTTCAGACCATTTTCAATTCAAATATGGTATTTGAAATTGAATGGTATTGCGTTATGCACATTTTGTCCGACTGGAAACCCTTGCTAGAAGGGGAATGTTAATTGATTTCTCAGGCCAGGTTTATGCACGGCCTCTATCTGATGAATCAACATTTCACAGTATGCTGTGTGTCCAGTGGCTAGCCTTCTTTGTGATCAGCACAAGCAATGGAGAAGCGGCACCCGGAAGGTATGTCTTCGTAGTACAACGGTTGGGTAAAAGTGACAAGGTCTTTTGATGTCAATTTTCGCGATTGTGCTGCTATCAAAATAAGTAATTTATTTTAGAATTTAATTGAACTTATAAGTGAATTTGTGTATTTTTAGTCAACTAACTTCATTCATATTATTCATCACTTGCTAAATGATAATAATAAGGTGCAAATCCACTATTCAGTTTTGGCGACAATAAACTCCCTAATTCATTGTCCAACAAAGTCTGTAATTCATTTTAATGCTGACGCTACATGCAAAAGCACAAGATATCAGATGCTGAATTTAAACCATAAGAGAGAAAAAATCTGGAGTAGTTGCCTGCTAAATTTGCCTTGTAGTCTAGGTATTGTCATTTTCTCTAGCAGGTGATGTGCCCTACCTCATTTAATTCGCCCTGCAAATACATATTACTCGTTGTACATTATATTTTTTTTGTCTTTTTGTTTGGTTCCTTAGTTATATGAAACAGCAAAGTTACACACCCATTTATCGAGTTAGAGAAAAGATATGTCATCGAATTTTGACATTACCCATTTATGAAAATAGTACACGTGTCCAATCTTTTATAAGAAAAATGAATACATTTTTTCAATAAACTTATAGCACGTTTAGCACAAGAAATTTATACTTACCCATCAAAAGATGGGAAATATCGTGAAAAGTATAAAGAAACTACATTTCAAGCATCCTAATCATACTCTTGTCAATCCCTTTCGGATTTCTACATCTAGAAGGAGATTAAGTAAATTTTCTACCATACCCAAAATTTAAGAAGTCCATAGCCTCATTATCGTCTCCATGAATATATAGATAAGCATCCTAGCATATTCTCTTATCCTCGAGCAATGCTAACACCTCATCATCACTTGCAATCTCCACCTTTAATAAAGACGATGGAGAGATCTCCTTTATCTACAAACCTTTACTGTTCAAGTCATTTTCTATTAATCGATGGACCAGATTTTCGTACATTGCCTCTCTAATACCAAGTACAGGATTAACCTGCTTCATTAATAGTCCATTAATGTCATAAAGTCACCTTCCAGATACCACTCAGGACCAACTTGTCTGATTGAGCTGACCTCTTATTTATCTACGTGTTTAGTTTGTTACTTTTTACTTGATTCGTTTTTAACTCCACAAACATTTTGAAGATTTGAGCTAAACTTGATTCTGTGACTCTTGAAAAAATTAATTAACTCCATGCTTCACTTGGTATTCATCCCAAATAGCTTTTAACTTATTTTTCCCGTATCTAAAGTAATCCTGCTTAATTATTTGCCCCAATGGCGGAGTTAGGCTCATTGCATTTTGCTTTATTTTTAGTCCTTTTCTACCTATATATTCAATATCAGTCTCTGGACATCAACATGCTGTGAGGAGAATTATTCAAAATAAGATTCAAAAGCATATATCTGATCGCTTAAACTTTTCAATGAAATAAATAATACGGTACGCACTACTCGACACAACTAAAGAATAAAAATGGACGTGATTTCGTGTGTCTACTTATTGAAGGTTTCATTAGTGGATGTTG
The DNA here is from genome assembly GCF_002742605.1 of Olea europaea var. sylvestris. Classification (NCBI taxonomy): domain Eukaryota; kingdom Viridiplantae; phylum Streptophyta; class Magnoliopsida; order Lamiales; family Oleaceae; genus Olea; species Olea europaea. The sequence continues at coordinate 21,259,938 of NC_036238.1, forward strand.
GAAGGGAAAGTGAAAGATGAAATAGCAAGAAAATTAATCTTATTTGGTTGGAAGGGCAAACGTTATTAGGTAAGAAAGTACTGTGAAAACCTAATTTAATTTCAGTTTATAAATAATATATGGAACTTAAAGCTTTTCATGAACGCACTAATCAATTTACAATATGTATACAAATATTTATTTGTTCCATTGGAACAATGTCCCTTGTTCTTTCCTTTTTAACCTACTTTTCGCCTCCATGGAAAACACCCTGACCATATCCCTTCTGTCTCTCCTCCTTTCAACGTTTATTAAAATCTCGGTAGTCTTAATGAAAAGAAATAAAATATTAGCCCGAATTCTTTAATTGTAGGAACGTCTTCTTTTAAAACATATTTACGATAGTTTCTCAAAAAATCAATCATGAACTATATGCCGAAATCTCCAATCATAATAAGAATAATTACAACAAAAATCAACGTCTACACATTATATACATAATTTTAGCCCATTTAAGCCTCTTTTCCCCCCCTAAAATGCACTTTGAAATAGTATTTTAATGGAGAATATAGGTTAAAAAATAAAAATAATTTTTAGGTTTACGTGTAATATTATTTTATTGAAAAATGTGTAGTTGAAAATTAGAGAGTGAAAAATGTATTTTGAAAATAATAGACCAAACTAGGGGTTATCTTTAAGCTCCTATTTGGTACCGATTAAAATCTAAATTTTAATTTAAGTCAAAATAAATAATTCAATTCAACCTCATATTTTATGGGTTTCACAACGTTTTAATCACACATTTCATCAACTTCTACCAAAATTTGTTGAAAATGTGATTTTAATCCTCATGGGAGTTAATATCGGTGAAACCCTCATTTGATGCCAAAATTTTCTGCTCAATGCTGTTATCTTCAATATTAGATCCCGTGCTCATTCTAAAGCCTTTTTTCCCCTTTATATCTTAATCTAAATTATCTTGCATTTACCGGTTCAAAAACTTCATCTTCCATACTGTACATTGTATTCTAGATTATAAGCATAGGTTTATTAATTATCCGACAATATAATAAACATAGTCGGTGAAACCCTCATTTGATGCCAAAATTTTCTGCTCAATGCTGTTATCTTCAATATTAGATCCCGTGCTCATTCTAAAGCCTTTTTTCCCCTTTATATCTTAATCTAAATTATCTTGCATTTACCGGTTCAAAAACTTCATCTTCCATACTGTACATTGTATTCTAGATTATAAGCATAGGTTTATTAATTATCCGACAATATAATAAACATAATTTCTTTTTTAAAAAATTATTCAATTTTCAAAAAATAAGATCATGGTATACGCAGGATTATGCACTTTGACAGAAAGTGGTTGACTGATGAAGTAAAATAATATTAGTTGACAAGTTATGATTGGATAAAAAAATTGACTGTAATTAAAAAGTCTAATGACCAAAATGACCAAAATATCGTGTGACAATATGTAAATCTTTATGACACCGTGACATGATTCTACATATGTAAGATCGTGTACAAGACAGTATTGTCATTCTCAGTTTTGTCTTCATAAGCTAACCCTAGGCGTCGTTTTCCTTTTCAGTCAATTTTGTTTCCTTGGTATTTATGACAGGAATGTTTACAGAAATAAACATTATTATATTCATATATGTAACTTTGAATCCTCCCTTATCGAAATTCCAAGTGACTTCACAATCTAATTTCAGCACTTCATTTCCAAACCCTCAAAATTTCCCAATTCCTTCATTGGGAGACTAATCTATTTCTCTCTCTACGTATACATACGTATGTGTATAGAGAGAAGAGTATCTGTGTAAATAAACAAGTCCTACTCCTGTCAACATATATAGAGCCAGTATGAATGTTGCTAAAATCTAGCATTTCATCGATTCACCCAAAATGGTCCAAAAGCATTTTAAGGCAATCTTTTTGCATAGCCAAAATCTACCATTGAAATGTTACATCAAGATCAGCAAAAAAATTTCCTGTTTCCAGTTTCAAGCGAGTAAATACAAATCCATAGTTTTAATACATAGATACTGCTTTTTTATTCCATGCATATTAATTAATTCTTCAATGGTAGGAACTCAAAAAACTGGAAAGAAGTGAAGTTAGAATTCATGGCTGCTGCAGACATCTCCGTCTCATTCTCCGTTAAACCTTCGTTGTTACTGCTATAGCCATGGCCGCTTTGAAGAGGAAACAATTGAAGGGTCTGGAATTCCTCGTCTTGGGTTCCGATAAAAATATCAGAATATTGAGATTTGATGAGCTTTGGGTCGATTACTGTTACTGTTAATGGACAAGAAGCAGATGTAACATCAGGAGTTGGGTTCATTAGGTTTGTAGGAGACGATGAACAAGACAAGTGCATCATTTGCCACGTGGCATTCCTTTCTACTAGGGTCTTCCTTTGTTGTAATTCAGCAGCCTCATCGAACTGTACCCATCCATCTGACTTACATTCTGCTTCTGCTGCTTTTGCTGCCCTTTGTGTTAATGAAAGGGTTTTCTGATAATTAAATGCATGCCAATTAATCAAATATAAAATTAGAAAACACAATAAAATTCTCAAAATAGAATGTTATATATGACTAATGAGATTCTAGCATCTTATTTTTTAACATACCAAACAAACCATGTAGATTTACAACTGACATAGCCCCCTTTCCCTTCACTCAATGGTTTTCTAATAATTTAATCAACGCAGAACAAGAAAACACTGTACAAACTTTAACCTTAGTTTTGTATGCAATATTAGATCAAACTCAATAACACAATAGACGAGATATTAATTTCTTCTTTTCTTGTAATATAGGCGTTCCCAATGACATAGCTGCTTTCTTGACCTAAGTTTATTTCATCAGAAGTACAATGTCTAGGGGTTAAATGGTCTTATAACATTTAAGGTCAGACAGTATTATGGGTTCCCACATCGATTTTCCAAATGAATGAATAAGCACAGCATCCAAAAACCCTAGCATTGTTTCATAACGATAGCTGCCCCGACAAAAAGGAAGATATCCATCTTTTGGACCCTTTTCATCATTTCCAACAAATAAAACAAAGGTTTTGATGCTTCTCTATAGCAAAACCTAATTCTTAAATGATGATCATGTAATCATGTCGTTATTATTAGTTAATTAAAGGAATCTAATTGCTTTTCGGAGAAACTGATGTTTTTAATTCTGAGTTTAAGAGATCAAACTCAATAACACAATAGACGAGATATTAATTTCTTCTTTTCTTGTAATATAGGCGTTCCCAATGACATAGCTGCTTTTCTTGTTTTTCTATCTTTCCATAAATGGGATAGTTTTTTCCCCAGTAAAGACAAAGAGGAAAGAGGAAACAGACGACCTTTGCAGTTGTACTGCAGTTTATAGGAGATGCCCAATTTCCTGTCTGTTCACCTTCAAATCCTGTCCTGTTTGCATCTATGGAAAGATAGAAAAACAAAATGAAGGTAACTTTATAAAGAGAATCGGAATGGGAAAAGAATAAGTAATAAAAATCAAACAAAACATTATTGAAGGATAATCAAATGTATATCAAACAACTCTTCATCTGTCTGTCTCTTTTATCTCATGCATGAGTATTATTGATTCTTTAACTGTCATTAACTACTTAAAAGCCTTTGAAGAGCTATTGTTAAACTACGTGGTCTAAAGTTGTTTACTGGGAGACGGATTGTCTTTATTACGATTTGAACTCGAGATCTTCGCCGAGAATGACATTACTTGTAATCATTTCATCTAAAAGTTTTATATTTGCAAGTGTCTAGAATTAAGCAAGTAAAATCTAGTAATACTTCCCATCAATTGATTTGTACCTGCAGATTCTTTTTTTCCACCATTCTCCATGTTATTCCGGGGTGGTTCATTATCAGAGACAGATTCCAGCTGACGGCGGCGTTTTTGCCTCTCTCTAGCTTTATGATTCTGAAACCAGTAAAACACATTCTTTCCTTCAATCTTTCCATATCGTCGAAGTTGTGTAGTAATGTGCTGAATTTGCTCGGCCGAAGGAGTTCGAATGCCCCGTCGATACAGTTCTTCGAGGGTTTGTAGTTGATCTGGCGTAGGATTCCAGCGTGAGCTCGCTACAACCTGCTGTGTATTGAACTCTCTCTTATTTTTTTCAGTCACACCGGCTGAAATAAATAACCCAAAACCCCATTAAAGTATTCATACACAAAATAACAGAGAGAATAAAAAGACTTACAAAAACGGTGATTTAGAGAAAGAAGATTATTGTCATTTATACGGCCCAAGCAATGAGGGTTTGTGATGGTGGTGGTGGAACTAGCAGCAGGTCTTGGCGCGAGAGGCCGAAATCTCCAGCTGTTAATTGAATCTGGAATGCTATCAAAATCTCCTCCATCATTGTACCCCATCATCCAATTCTTCAACGAGAAAGATTTAGGGTTTGAAATCTTGGTGAATCAAAAATATAGGTTATTGGTGGGAATGGGGTATTTTGATCTGAGATGAAAAGAAAATAGTAGGTAGGGTATTTTGAGTTAGATAGAGATAGAGATTGAACGGTGCAGACAGAAAGAAAAAGGGAACACAGAAGGAATGGTGTTGGTTAAACTGAAACAAAGAGAGGACAGTTGACTAGACTACATCTCAAGGCTACATAGAGAGATAGAGAGCAAAGACGAAAATCAGAAGGAAAAAAAAAAAAAGAGCAGACAAATAATAGAAAGAGAGAGAGCGTGGAATTCTGGGAGTTATCGATGTATGTGAAGTAAAAACGACGTGACAATGATGAGGATTATGGCTCATCACCTCTTTACAGTATCATTTGTTATTCATCTTCTTCTTCTGTCCCTTTTACACTTATTCTCAATCCAAATTGCCCCTCTCTTTTCTCTGTCTTCTACCATTTTCTTTGTCTCACCCCTAAACCCCTTCTCTCTATGTGTGTCTCTGTGAGAGAGAAGATATTGCGGTCTGTATTATAAATTCTTTGCCAGCCTTATGGTAAACTTACCATGTCAAAAAAAAAAAAAAAAAAAAAAAAAATTTTTAAAATCTCAAGTTGAACAACGTATAAGAGTTTGAATTACTTTTTTTAATAATATTGACAATTTAAGATAGAGCTCTAAATTTTAATAACGAGTCTCCTATGGTTAGAAAAATATGACTAGGGCATGTGAGACAGATATCTTGTTCTTTTACTCTTTTAAGTTAACATTAACTAAAAGTTTTTGTATTGAATCTACATTGATTGGAGGTTTAGGTCTAACAAACGGTTCAAATTATAAATAAGTAAAAATGAAAAATAAATAAATGAATAGTACTTCTGATTTCATGAAATATTTAGATAAGGAGGGGGGGCATCTTATATATTATAGAGAGCATCTTTAAATTTAAAAAATAAAATTTTTTATGCACGCTAACAATTTTATCTATTTTGATTCTTAATTTTACTTTTCTCAAAAAATATTTCTTGATTTCTCCTCATATTTTATTTACTATAATTTTTTATATGTCAATGATGAATCAATTTAAATGTTGTTTAAATAGTTTAAAAAGTAGACTATTGAAATTTGTGACTTATTACAATTATTGTATAATAAGAATAGAGAGTGAATTTAACTTTCAAAATTTGGAGAGTTAAATGCACTATTTATTTTAAAAGTTAAAATAGAGAGAATATGAGTTTATTTTTAAGCATTAGCTCTTTAAAACAAAAAGTATTTTACATTTAGAGCGCATCTTGGAGACACTTAATAGTGGTTTGAAACATATATTTATTTTGTAGAATCTGTGTGTCAACCACTCATTTAAAAAATAATAATAATAACTTTTTAGTTAAAAAAAAAAAAAGAAACACCAAAGAAGACATCATTTCCAAAAATAAAAAGTAACTTTCAAGTGTAGTCAAACAATATGGTATACACAACCTTTTTCCAGCTAAGTTATTAATTTGAAATACTTCATAAAAAAAAAATTACACACTCTCTGATGAAAAAAAAAATATATATATATATATACACACACACACCCAACCCAAGCAGACATGTACAGTGGAGTAAATATATATTATCTTATGTGTGTATATATATTAATTTTGTTTCACGCCATACAGTTACTATTGTCCTTTTATACGAATACGATGCAAGAGAAGAGTGAAGAGGATCTAATAAAAATTACTGTCCCCATTTGAAATCTTGTCTGCGTGCATGCATGCATTTTAATAAATTCATGTCTTCCTTTACCGAATATCGTGTCCCCACTCACTCCAAAGATATCTCCCGATTCCCCCCCTCTGCATACCATTAATTATGACCAAATGATACCAAATATATACATACAATTCTATGTTTGTCTGTATGTGTTGGTGTAATCTAATGAGGTGGATTATAGAGTACTGAATAATATTATTGCGAGATAATGAAATAAATATTATTTCTATATTATTTCATACATTTTGATATTATGTACCAAACAGGTACATAGATAGCGTCTATATTACCATTAGGGTCAAAGTTTTTCGCATGAAAATGAAATTATGTAGTGCATCATGCGGCCATGTGTGTATTTATTATAAAAATGTGATGGTCAGCTTTGTTATTTTATTCGTAGAACAATATACGTATATATAGAAAAAGACTTCAATGATTTGACACGAAAATGGTAAACACTATAGTTGATAAGAAATTAAGTACTATATTGGAGGTGAAAAATCACACTTAGGAAAGATAAAAGTGTGACAACCAATTAATTTGTAATAATCTTATGAGTCATGATCTTTGGCTTGAGTTTATTCTTGATTAATTCTTATGCTTTGATGTAACCCCATGATTGTAGTAATTTGAATTATACCCATTAACCTGCTTCCCTAAGTTGGAGGGGGAATGATCGTGGACTCCCAGCTTGCTTCAAATTGTGAAGGACTCCATTCTCAATTGCTCGATGAAGGCATATATTGGTTGAGAAGTCAATGGAACATAACTAGCAATAAGAGAAACCATGGCTACCTTTCCACGAACAAGAGTTACACGTTAGGTCACTGTTGATAAAGTGCATTCCAAGTTGGATTGCCAATTGACCTCGACAATCAAAAAATGATGGTTTCTTATCTATGGTTAGATAATAATATACTTCGAAGTTGTGGACAAGAGGGAGTTGAGTTCTCATTTTTATTCAAGATTGAATTTCCATAGACCCTCCTTCATGGTTTCAGGTAACCACAATAACATCAATTAATGATTATATCGTTGTTTTCTCCAAGATTCACACAAGAGGTTGGAAACATTGTTTTCCTTTTTCATCGGTTATGTTTTAGCAGAACTATCATCAACAATAACGTGATGATAAAGTTCCAAACTTTTGATTAATGGAGTGATTCACTACAAGATTTTTTTTTCAAACTATTTTTGTCAAGTTGGAAATTTAACTTTGCTATTTATTATTTTTAAATAATTAGTCTCAAAGACTTGGTCATGAGTTCACGTGTACAAGGACCTAGTCTCTAGTTTTTTTATTGTTTTTCCTTGTCTTTAGGATTGTTCTACTTCTTTGTGAAAGTGGCAGATTTTTCTATAAACTTAGTTCAGTCATTGGCTATAAATGGCCCACTTTACATTTGAAGTATCAAATTTCTTTCCATTTTAGCAAGTGAACAGCAACAGTTTTTTTTCTTCTTCTTCTTAAGTGCCCAGTAGTTTATTTATTCCTGTCATTGACCAATCAATATCAGTGGCATCCGAGATACTGATAATTTTCTTTGCAATGACTAGTCGAAGAGGCAGGTAAATGGGAGTTACTGAAGATGAGAGGCTAAAATTTTGGCAACTTAGTCATTCATTTAAACACAAACCTTATCCACAAATTCAGTGAACTCTATTCTCCAAAAATATATTTTTCTTTTTCTTATTTTCAACCACACATTCTTCAATAATTAATATTACACAAAAACCCAAAATTTTTCCTTATTTTTTAACCACACATTCTTCAAATACTACGATTTAAAATACATTTTTTTCTCAAAATGCATTTTTAATGGAGCCCATACAAGGGCTTAACAAACTTTGTCCTGTTGAACAAACCTCACCACAAAAAACTGAGTGCAAATATTACTACAGCATTATAAGTTACCCAAAAAGAAAAAAAAAATGGAGGTACCAGAATAGACATTTCTTGCATTCTATATACATCTGGAGCCAGGGAGTGCAATCCACCCAAGCTGAATTTCCACTTCACCGCACTCCACATTTCTCAATCTCAGGCACATATCTTGCATCACCTTCTCGTCATTCCAGATCACGCAGTTCTCTTCAGCAAGGCAAATTGACCTCGACGGTTGTATTCTTGTTAGTATGGTACCACTGGGGAGGTTGTCTAACTTCATTCTCAAGACTTCTGCAAATGGTTTAATGTCAATTTCTGCATCTCCCATTTTGTCGTCCTTGGTGAATGTGTCGTGGTCATACACAGTCTGAAATCATACACGGGGATAAGAATACGCATCAGAGTGCTTATTATCCATGAAAAGAATACTGAAAATCCAATGCCATGATGCTATAAAGATTTAAGTGTTTAGCTATTCAAACTTGTAAATTTTATTTTGTCAAGAAGATAAATTACTTGGCTAAACAAATTACTAGACGATATAAAGTCAGAAATCTAAAGTAATCTAATAAATTCTTCTAACTCGTGTTATTTAGCAGTTGCTCAAAGTAAGAGCCAATGAACCCTACCAGCTTGATTGGAAGATTAGGATCTGCGACAGAAAGCGTCAAATCCTCGTTCCATTCAGGATTGACATCCTTTCTTATAACTCGAGTCTTCAATTTCTGCATGAAACAGCAAAATTAATATGTCAAAGCTTTATAAGGTGCTTCCAAGAAGTAAAATATTATTATAACAAGAAGAAAAATTTGCATCTCAATGCTGGCAGGACTTTCATATTGCCTATTTTACGGATAAGCTATCACCAGACCCTGTTTGGCACCCATTTCGTAATGCCATTTTTCCCAAACTTATTTTTAAGCACACATTTAACGGAACCCACAAACCTGTGAACTATTTGATTACAACTTTAAAGGAAAATTCGGTAAAGGCTGAGTTCCCAAAACACGTTGTCCTATCTAAACTCAGTATTCCAAGAAACCTCCATCTCAGTTACAAAAGAAAGCTGGTTAAACAAAATTCCGAATGACTCCTCCAGGGAAATCTCATTTACTCAAAACATCTCCCTAGAACCCTCAGTCTTCTCCCATCACCTACAACAACCTAGTAAGTGAATTAAGAAAAGTCCCCTGACAGGTTCAATTTAGCTATAATGCCCTCTTTATCAGCCGTAAACGTAGATCATATGAACAAGTTAATTATATGATATAAAGTTCAATTCTTTCAGTAGACTCACAAGCTACAAACTAAAAGAGGCTTAAAGTAAATATCAAGTTACCCCAGAACAAAAACTAATTTACATGACTCTCTTTCAAATGTGGCATCTAATCGTACCAATTGGCAACCATAAGTTTTAAAACGAAAATTTTCAAACTATGTTAAAACGTTTTTTTTTTTTTAAATTTGCGATTGACTACTTTAGCCACGTAATATTTTGGGACTCAAACGCTGCAGAGGTTCCGCCTGAAAGAAGCATTCTTTCAGGTGACATATTAGCCAGCCACGAAGATTTGGAGCAACTGATTGTGGAGTTTCAATACAAATTAGAGGATGAACGGGTCCTAACCTCATTTTGTATAAAACAGTAACAAAAAACTTAAAATTCCACTTGCGCCCATTTTGATTTGGATGTATCAGAAGCAAGAAATTGCAGGATAGTAAACTTTTACAGCAACTAAATGATTCTTTAAACAACATAGCCTTATCTGCACTTCTGTTCCAAGAAAAGCTTAGAGAAGAACATGAAACCTCCCGCGTTAAAAAACGCAGATTAGGAAATACCCAAAAGATCTTATAACTGTTAAGGGATAAGGGATCATATTCTTCCTGTTATTGATAGTATATCAATTACAGAGCATTAGGTGATTAACATTAGGAGTTGATGAGGTTAGTTTCTTTGTTTGCTGTATTCTCATCTCTTTATTTGTTATATTCTTGTCACATAGACTTGAATAAATAGGTTTGTACACTGTTAGTCAAATACAAGAAAAAACGTATTTTACTTTACATCATTTTCCATGTCCACGCCCGACTTCAATTAATTGAGCCTAAAAGCACAACTACCGAGATTTCCGATGAAAATCGATCCTTTAGCCTATTATTCCCGGCAATTGCTATAGAATGGAGTGATTTTCGCTAGCAGAAGAGAATTGGTCGAAGATAAGAGGCTACACACTAAAGGGAGACCTTAGCCTTGGTTGCCTAAATCTTATTCTGTCAGAATCTTTTTGGAGGCCTTGGTGGTCTCATATTATTTAAAATCGTTTACGCCAAGTATAGGCTCAGGAAGCAAACAACAACTACTTGCTGTGGATCCTGGAGCGAAATGAGAATTTTTCAAATGGTCGCCCCCCGTCCTTTCTTTCTCCCGATCCGATAGCGAGTAGCAGTTCAATTCCAACCCTATTCTGTATATTCAGGAACAGGACTATCAAATGTTCGACTGTGAAACCCATCAGGGATTGGTTTGGTATGCATTTAGAAAGTGTTCGGTGGAATATCTATCTTTCTTTTTTATTTCATATCTAATGTAAAAAATAGAAAAGTTTTCTTGTTATTCGTAGAGGAGTCCGCTGGCAGAGTACTTCATTGAGTCAAAAGCTATATCCTTCCTGTTGTTGAAGCGCCCGCATTAACGCACAATGCCTAATCCCCCAACATGCTCAAGAATCGAGAGACGTCCAGTCCCTGGACGGTTGGAGGGGAGGCTCAAGCAGAGGCCCATTTACTTATGTTTCCAATGGTACTATGATTCCTATTCTTATCCTTCCATTCCCTCCTGTAGTAATCGTTGCAATCGATGTTTGATCCCTAAGAGAAGGAAAAGATCTTACTTTTTTGAAGAACCAAAAATTGACTAAGGACAGAAGCAAGCTACAAACCTCCCTCATAGTTGGGATTCAAGTCTTATGGCGGAACCAACTTCAACTGTACCAACCCGGATATACTTGTTCAGTATGAGTTTGGTCAGCGTACTGTGACTCAGGGGGCTCATCGAAAATGAATAAATCTGGCGGCAAGCCTTAGTCCCTTAATGGGATTACTTTAACACAACCTGAGGCTTAAGAAAGGCCACCATTGGAAAATATGGGAAAGATGAGAATATAACGTTCGAAGGATATTTATATTAGCGACTAGAAGATATGAGTCACCTTTCCCAAGGAAGGCACTGTGGGAATTTGGAGCGAATCGAGCTTAGTTTGACTTTCGTGGATTAAAAAAAACAGCTTTAGCTAAGATTTGTGACAACGGCATCTCGAGGACTTCTCATCCTAATCTTATTCCAATTTGTTTAAGATAACTGGGATAGAACTGGATTAACCAGACAGCTCAACCCTACAGAATCCGATTTGTGGCATCTTTGATGGACAGAGGGAAGTGACATATATTATATATATGCCCCAGACTCCATTCTTTAGAAATTCGCCGAGTTGGTCTCCTTATTGGCCTCGGACCAATGGAGCTATTGAAAGCCGTCCTAGAAGCGTCAAGAAGGCCCTTTCTTTTGAACCATGAATTCGGGATGAAGATGGGGCCAAAAAACAACCTTTTCAGCCCTTTCCTTTATCTCGCAATGCCCTCTTAGCACAAGGCAATTGAAATGGTACAGGAAAGGATAGATAACTATTGAGTATGCCCATCGAACTTTCATAGAAGAGAACGTGAAGGAGGACGTAAGGTAAGCCCTTACTTTTTCCCGTTTGGGAGAGTCACTTTCCACGGTCTGCTATTCCTTTCCTAAACAAAGGCTTTGCTTGTGAAAAACAAGTGAAGAGTTCCATCCGATTGCCCGATTCTATTCCTATTTCCTGATTCTATCTCGTCTTATTGGTCATTACATTGCTTATTCCTCCAACTCTTTCTTCTTAAATAGCAATAGCATCAGAGTCGTTCACGAGAACTACCAATTCTATTCCGAAACTCTTACCATACTTCTTGAGGGGAGGTTGAAAAAGGCTGTTACAGAATAAGCTACAGTCTTTAGGCCTCCAATTGCAAACTTTTACCCATAAAAAAAGATAAATTAAAAGAGGAGGAAAAGGGAAATGAGGATTGTCAGAACATGCTACCCGCTTGCTTCGCTTCAAGTTTGAATGCCCCTATTAGAGCCATAGACAACAATATGTCAAACACCTCAACAGCTATTGTTCTTCCTTCATCCATTTCACCCTCTACAACATCATCCCATCATTCTTTTACTATAAAACTTAATTCCAAAAATTATTTAGCTTGGAAAGCTCAATTTTTACCACTACTCAATTATCAAAACCTTAAAAGGCTTAATTGATGGAACTGAACTTGCACTACCTAAAACCATTACTTCCACCACCAATCCACCTGAGATGAAACCCATACCTGAATATCTTAACTGGTATAAAAATGATCAAATGCTCCTTGCTTGGTTATTGTCCTCACTAAGTGAAGAGATTTTTCCTTATGTGATTGGACTTGATTTGTCCTTTGCTGATTGTGATGCCTTATCAAAATCCTTTGGTTCATTTTCACAAAAATGGCAACTCCAACTTCACATAAAATTGCAAGAATTGAAGAAGCATGATTTATCTATGTTTGCTTTTCTCCAAAAGGCAAAATCACTAGCTGACGAACTCGCCACTGCTAGTCACACTATTTCGCCTGCAGAATTCAATGCGATTATTTATCACAACATTGAAACAAAATTTCATGCTATCATAACTGCTCTTAATATGAGACATGAGCCTGTCTCATTTCATAAACTCCAAAGGCACCTTATTACCCATGAGATTCTCCTAAAAAGTTGTCAAGAATTACCTATTGCGAATGCTGCCTATAAAGCCTCTTCCATGACACAACTGCCTTAGTTGTCAACTTCTGTGCCAAGTACCATATCGGGTCCTTTTCAGCCTTCATTCCCACGACGTGGCAAAGTTACCTATCATATTTGTGGGTTTAAGAATCACAAAGCAGATAAGTGTCGACGCCGCTACACCCGAGACATAATTCATCACGCCAGGCTCCTCAAGCACACATGATGTGCACGGCACCCTCTTCTTCGCCAGTGTCAAACAATCAATTTTATCAAGGTACTCAATTTTTTTCCTTGGATACCAGACACTGGAACAACGCATCAACTTACTCCAGGTATAGAAATTTTAAGTGTTGCTCATGATTACAAGGGTCCTGATCAATTGCGAGTTGGAAACGGACAAGGGTTGCCAACAGTTCACACAGGTACCGCCAACTATCATTATTCAAATCGCAATTTTATTTTAAACAATGTTCTTCATTTACCTAAGTTTCAACAATCTCTCCTTTCAGTCTAAAAATTCCCCAAGGATAACAAATGTTTCTTTGAATTTTGGCTACTCATTTTTTTGTTAAGGACCAGGCGACCAAGGAAATCCTACTCAAAGGTCCGAGTGAACATGGCATGTATATTTTTCAATCACCAAGGAAAGAGGTTAATGTGGCTAAAGTTGTTCCACTCTCGACTTGGCATGCAAGACTGGGACATCCTCATCACCAAACAGTTTCCTCCATTTTAAAATCTAATAATTTATAGAGTTCTAGTATTTCTAAATCGTCGTCTTGTTTAGCGTGTCCTTTAGGCAAGTTATCTAAAATTTCTCTAGCTTCTGTAGAACATAAAAGGTGTCATTTGATATTGCCACTCTGATGTTTAGGGTCCAGCATCTATTTTATCTTCTTTGGGTCACATATTTTATTATCTTTGTTGGAGATTTTTGGGTTTATTTCCTTAAAAATAAAAATGATTTATTTTCTATTTTTCTTAATTTTCAATCTTTTGTTGAAAGTCAATTTCTAACAGAAATTCGTTCTTTTCATTTTGATTGGGGAGGTGAATATCAAAAATTAAATAAATATTTCACCCAACATGGCATTATACATCGCCTTGCTTGTCCATATACCCATGAACAAAATTGTGTTGCTAAAAAAAAAAAATTCGACATCCTGTTGACACTAGGCTTACTCTTTTAGCTCATGTGTCTACTCTTCTTGAACATTCGCTATATGCTTTTGATTCCGGCACAACTCTAATAAATAATTTACCTACACCAGTTCTGCAAAATTTGTGCCCATTCAAAAAATTATTTCATGTCTTACCGAACTATTCTGAATTCAAAATATTTGGTTGTGCAATATTTCTTTTATTAAGACCTTATAATAAACAAAAAATTTCTTTCCGTAGAAAAGTTTGCGTATTTTTGGGTGAGTCTCCTAATCACAAAGGATTTCAATGTCTTGATTTGGAAAGCAATAAAATCTACATTGCTAGACACGTCTACATCTTTTCGTTGGCTTACTGTGACGCATACATGCCATGCAATTTGGATTCTCTACAAGGTAAGATTTCCTTATCTCCACCGAATTCCTCATCTCACCAAATTTCCTCAAATACTGCCTCAACCTCCTCAAATAACATCAACTCTTCCTCTTCAAATAATTCTTAAACTAATTCTCCTGCTTCATCACGTCCCCAGCAATCATCAAGTCCTATTTTATCTCGACTTTCCTCATCCCACCAAACTTCCTCTCTTTCCTGTTCCTCATCTCACATTATTTTTCAAACTTCTAATCCCTCTCAAACTCTATTTCGACAGCGTACCCACGTCAGTCTCAACTTGGTTTTTTATCTTTCCCATTCTCAAAATTCTTCTCCACAAAAATCAGACCATAATTCCACCCCCCCCATCGTACACATCCATGCAACTTTGAACTAACACTCATTCCAAATGCCAAGAACATCTTGCATATCACTCATCTACCCCAAATTATCTTGATACTGAACCTCTTAGGAGTGTAAGCGATCTGATTTTATCGATTTTTGACAAATTTTCAAACCAAACCGTTTTAACCGGTTTGAGAAAAACTCAAACCTAAACCTAACGGTTTGGTCCGGTTTAAAACCGCCGGTTTCGTCGTATATTTTTTTATCAGTATACTTTTATGACATTAATTCATTGAATTCAATATGTATTTATATCTTACTAACAATAAATCTAAAACAATCTAAGTCCTTGTTTCAACCAAATTTTTGGGACAAAAAAATGAAAATTTGGACGGTTATCACACAAGTCCAACCGCATTTGTTGACCTGTTGTTTCATGCATGGGACCCAACCTCCTTTCCAGTGGTCAATTTTCTCATTATGATAACATGAAAAATATAGCTCGAACAAGGGCTAAATATATCTATTATAACTTTAAATATCTACTAAATCAAAATGAAATCACAATAAACTAAAACATAGTTTTTTTCACCTTTTTTAGGCTAATGACGTTATGATAACGTTACAATACAAGTCTACTAAATGAGATATAATGCCAAAAAAAAATCAATCCAACAAGACCTCGTGAACATCATATTTGAAACACGTTTATTGATTAGACAAAAAGAATAATCAACCACAATAATAAATCAGTTATTTATAATATATAAACATAACAATTACACAAGCTTAAGTTTGTATGTTGTTACGAAACGCATTTAATTTCAGATTCTTACCTCAGTTTGCTCAAAAAAATTATTGATTTGAAACTTTATTCATAGTAAATATTATCACCGAAGGTTTAGGATCTCCGTCTCTGATTTGGTGTAATGGACTACAATTCAACTTTGAAGAGACGTAAAAAATCTGAAGAAGAAGTGTGTGTGGTGCCGATGACTCAAGACTGTGTCGGGTGTCAGCTGGAGTTCATCTGAATTCTGAAGAGGAAAATGACTTTTAATAGATTATGTTAGTTTTGAGATTATTAGATAAAAATTAGGATTATTAGGTAATAATAATATATATGTATTAGAAAATTAGAAATTGATAAAAATACCCACAAATGACAAAACTATTGAATTTTACATATTTGGATGAATTTTCAAAAAAAATTCATTTTTTCATTTTTTTTATTTTTATATATTTTTTGCTGGTCCGATTTGGTTTTAAACCACAATTAAAATTCTCAAACCTAAACCAAACCATTTTGACCGGTTTGATTTGGTTCAAAATCATTTCGTTGACCAGGTCCACGTGTCACCAAACTGACGGTTTCTAAAATGCGGTTTCGATTCGATTTTCCGGTTTTGCGGTTTTTGCTTACAGCCCTAGAACCTACCATCTTTAAACAGGCTCGTAAATATCCTAAATGATTGGAGGCGATGCATGTTGAACTTAAAGCTTTACATGACAATCGCACTTGGTCATTGGTTCCTCAACCTGCACACAAAAATGTCATCACTAATAAATGGATTTTCCGTATTAAAAGACATAAAGATGGCAACATTGAGTGCTACAAAGCTCGTCTAGTTGCAAAATGATTTAGTCAAAAAGCCAGTTTTGATTATCAAGAAACCTTCGGCCCTATTGTGAAGGCAACTACCATTCACATGGTCTTGTCTTTTGCTACTGTTCCCCATTGGCCATTACATCAAATTGACTTATCGAATGCCTTCCTTCATGGTTCACTAGAAGATGAAATTTATATGGAGCAACCAATTAGATTTATTAATTCTTCTAAACCGGATCATGTGTTTAAGCTTCACAAGTCCCTCTTATCTCAAGCAAGCCCCACAGGCATGGTATTCACGTTTGAGCAGTTTTTAATGCAAGCTTGGTTTTATTCATTCTAAAGCTGACATTTCATTATTCTTTCTACAAAGGGGTGCTCATCGCATTTTTATATTGGTGTATGTTGATAATTTTATCATCACTGGTTCTTCTCCTTCCCTCATTGCTAATCTTATGCAGCAGCTTCAATTAGAATTTCCTGTGAGAGACTTAGGCAGACTTAATTATTTTTAGGGGATAGAAGTTAATTATCTTACAGATGGCATTTTATTATCTCAAGAAAAATATATCGCAGACTAGTTAGAATGTACTGGTATGTCCCAATGAAAGCCTTGTTCGACTCCAACTTCTACCTCTCATTCTCTTTCAAAATAGGTTGGCGCATTGTTACAAAATGGTGATGATTATCATCGGGTCATTGGACCTTACAATATGTAACACTGACTAGACCAGACATCTCCTTCGCAATAAATAAAGTGTCAGTACATGCACTCACCAACAGATGATCATTGGAAGGCTATTAAACGCCTACTACAATATCTTCAACATACTACTCGGCTTGGCTCATTCATCACCAAACATTCAGATTTTCAAATTCATTGCTTCAGTGACAGTGATCGGGGCAGTTGTCCTGATGATTGAAGATCAACAAATGGTTACGGTATATTTATTGGAAATAATCTGATTTCTTGGATGGAGAAAAAATAACCAACGGTTGCTGGTTCTTCAACTGAGAGTGAGTATAAAGCGATCGCCTATGCAACTTCAAAATTCTTGTGGATACAATCTTTGCTTACGGAACTGGATTGTTTATCTCCTTCCTGTGCCATTCTGTGGTGTGACAATGTGGGAGCAATCTACCTTATAGCTAACCCCATATGTCACGCTCGTACGATATTGTGTCTAATGTCCAAACCAATGGCTTGAGGGGAGGAGGGGGTGTTAAGGGATAAGGGATAACATTCTTTCAGTTATTGATAGTATATCAATTACCGTGTATTAGGTGATTAACGTTAGGAGTTGATTAGGTTAGTTTCTTTGTTTGCTGTATTCTTATCTCATAGACTTGTATAAACAGGTTTGTATACTTTCATTCAAATAAAGGAAAAACATATTTTACTTTTCATCATTTTCCTCTACAATAACTACATTCGTTCTTCATTGGATGCTCCCATGAAAGAAAAACGTTGACATAAATCTAAGCAAGATTTCGATTACTTCGTTTCTAGTTTAGTGAAAATGGAAAGCAAGTCAAGATTGGAATGAGAAAAAAAAGGAACACTTAAAGCCTGCTTGAGAGTTGTTTTCCCCGTTTTTGAGTGGCACCATTTAATAGAGGTTGGAAAAACCGGTGCTTGCAAGTTTTTTTGGCCGCTAAACCACCCAAAACCTATGTAATGTAATTTTTACCATTTCTCTCAACCCACCAAATCAGGGGTATTAGCCCGTTCTCAAATTCTCCTTTAACTTTACCATCTATAAAATAATTATTCCCAAGCAAACATATTTTGTTGAAAACTAATTTGTAAATAAAAATAATTAAGAGAGAACCAACGGGGAAGTCTAAAAGGCCAAGCAGAAAATTTGCACATATCGTAGCGGTCTGACGAAGATCAGAAACAATATAATCTAACTCTGCAACATAAGTTTCCAACATTTCGCGTTTCTGTATCTCGTCTCAATCCTTACGAAACCACAAGTTACCATGTCTCTCGTTGCAGCTTAATTTGATTAAGCCCCTGTTTTAACTATTCAGTGGCGCACTTTTTAATAACCATTACACACTCGTAAACTATCTCAATTGAGTTTCACAAGAAATCCCCCATGAACAATCCAGCGAAGCATCCAAAAGACCCAATCCATACGTACAAAATTGCAATCCAAGCGACTAAGACACTTGAAAAACAACATATTCAAAAACAAATATCTTAATCGCCACAAATAACTTCAAATGAAAGTGAGCAAGAAATGTGAACCGACCTGTTTACCCATTTTGACAACAACGTAAGGATCGCTACTTCGTACATCCCGAACAGCAAGATTAACACCTCTCTTGACCCGAATTCTAAGAAGTCCCAAAAGATTATCCATCTGAGATTTTGATGCACTTCCAGGAGATGAAGATGTTGGCGTTCTTGGTGACCCAATCTATATTAGCCCTTCCCTTCCTCGTGGGGTCCTATTTACTTCTACCAAATCAAGCCGCCCTTTTCTCTGAAAGAATATGCAAATCGTAATAATCAGATAGTAGAATATTACACCAACCAATAATAAAGGCTTGACTTTTAATGGGCAAAAAATGGGGCCGCATTTCTTCTCTGATTAAACAATCCATTTGGGACCTACTTTACGGAATCTTCAATAGAAATTGCTCCAGCGTACGCTGGATCTAACTAGACACTTTACCCATTTATGATCATTTGATCCAGTCAAGATAAATTTGTTGTTGACCACGAATATAGTTTTTGTAAACATCATAATTACATGAAATATAGACAAATAAATTTTTATTTATTCGTGCATTAACCTATTTTTCTATGCATTCTGTAATTTTGCAATACTAAAAATGATATTTTCTCTTCGATGCACGACTAGGAAAATGTTGAAATTTGAGAAAGCAGTAGTAAATAACATTAATTCTAAGAGCTTAATTTAATGATCAAGAGTGTAACAGTAAACTAGAACCCCGTAATTAAATTTTCTCTTTTTTATCCCAGTAATTAATTATTTTGTATTTTTATTATAAGCTTTGTTTGACCCTCATTATTTGAAATTTTAATGGTTGGAATAATATATTTTTGAAGAACGTGTGATCAAAAAAGAATAAAAGATTTTGTGATTACGTGTTATTTTATTTTATTAGAGAATATGTAGTTAATAGCAAGAGAGTGAATGATGATATAATTTTAAGGGGTAATTGGTACAAAACGTCTCTATCTTTCGAGATTATTGTAGAAGACGTCTCTACCTTTCATTTTTTAACATTTTAGCCCCTATTTCAATATTTCTTTGCGTTCAACGTCATTTTCATCAATTTTTGACATTAAATGATCAATATACCCTTCCATTTAAACAAAACAATAAAAAAAGAAAAGAAAAATAAAGAAGAAATTTCAACCATGGGCCAAACTTTTAAAAAAAAGTGCAAATGAGTTCAAAAATCTTCATTAAAATATTTTAAAAAAAAACTCTCTCCTCTTCTCCTTCCCTCCTGTGCCTCGTCTACCATCGGCGGCGGCCAAAACCTCAGTGCACAGCTTTCAGAAATTTTCTAACAAATTTCAAAAATTTTAAGTAAACGAATTTAAAATTGGATGAAATTGTTTCTTGATAAGATGAATGGACTGAGCAATTGCAGAGGTATGGCTCTTCCAATCACTCTCATCCTCATCATATATGGTCCAACCATTAGTAATTATACCCTCCACTACCTCCCCCAATCCTCACCAACTCTTTCTTACGACTATAAAATGAGACTTATACATACATATATATATAGATACAAATGCATGATAATAATGGAAGGTAGATTTCATGAGCAAGATGACTCCATCAGCATTCTAGAAACGTGACTGATTCTCCACTTTTCCTCAGGGATGAAGCACATGAAGAAGTTTACGAGCTGTCGCCCAAAAAAATGTTTAAATTTTAGTACTTTTTTTTTCTTTTCAGTTTAGTCGTTTTCTCTCAATTGAGGAGTGAGAAACCAAAGTAAATATAGATTCCATTGAGTTGTGGTATTAGGAGAGATGCAAGGAAGAAGGTAATGACAATACCAATTGACAGCGATGGATCCTGGATTAAATCGGGAATTTTGTGCTCTACGCATCGTTGAGAAATTTGTGCATCGTGGTTTCTGAAATTTGTTGAGAAATTTCTGAAAGTTGTTGAGAATTTTGTGCTCTGTGCATTGTGGTTTTGGCCGCAACGGCGACGGTGGTGGACGAGGCGCAGGAAGGGGAGGAGAAGAAGAGGAGAGAGAATTTAAAAATATATATATATTTTAATAAAAAATTTTGTACTCATTTGCACTTTTTTAAAAGTTTGGCCCACAATTGAAATTTGTTCTTTATTTTTCTTTTCTTTTTTTCTTGTTTTGTTTAAATGGAAGAGTATATTGGTCATTTAATATCAAAATTTGGTGAAAATGATGTTCAACGCAAAGAAAGATGGAAATATGGGCAAAAATGCAAAAAAATAAAAAGTAAAAACGTTTTCCACAATAATCTCGAAAGGTAGGAACGTATTGTGCCAATTACCCTAATTTTAAGGGCTATACTTGCTATACAATCTCAAGGGTTACAGTCCCCTCATATGAGGGGGGGCCCAACGTGAGAGGGCTATAGATGTATAGTCCGAGTTGATTTGTACAATCAACTCAATCCTAAATTTAAGTCTTGTTTGGTTTTCATTAAATTTCATTTCATTACATTCAATTTTTTTAATCTTATTTTCAATGACACAATTTTTCATCAAATAATATTACATGTAAATCGAAAAAAAATTCTTATTTTTTAATCACTCATTTTTCAATAAAATCGTTATTCCACCAATTTTTATTTCCACAAAATAGAGGACAAAGGAGGGCTTAATTGTGACAAAACAAGGCTAAAAATACTTTCTTGTGTACATCATACCTTCTATAAGAACATTTTCAGAATGCTTTCAAAAGTGAAATAAACTTATTTTAAAGATCCGAATGTTAAAAGTAGACACCAAATAAATTCTTTATTTCATGTTTTAAAATATATAACCGATTCTCTTTATTTTTAAAATATATTTTCTTTCTTCTTTTTAATCTTATATTTTTCAATAAAATAATATTATATAGGAATTCAAAAATATTCCTTTATTTTTTAAACATGCACTCTTCATTGATCTACTGTTTCAAGATGTATTCTTGGATAAATATGGGGCTAAAAATTTTGAAGGAAAGTGGTATGGGTTTGAATCTCATTTGGACTGAATCAAATTTCTCTTCTTCAGATGAATGACACTTTGAATCTCATTAATTTTCATTCCAATACATTCAATTTTTTCTATCATATTTTCAATCACACAATTTTTTATAAAATAATATTACACGTAAATCGAAAACTTTTCATTCATTTTTGAGCATTTATTTTTCAAAAAAAATACCATTCCACTTATTTTCATTTTCAAAAAATGAGGCCCAAACGGGGGCTTCATTATGATCAAGTTAATCTTAAAAAATAAAGAGATTATTGGACCTTATTAAAAAAAAAAATAAAATTAACGAAATGTCCCCTTTTCCTTATTTCTTTTCAGAAAAGAAAGAGTCTATAGGATCAAATGATCAAGTTCGTAAAATAATTTACACCTCTTCTCAATATCATGGTGTTGTAGGCATTTCGATGCAAGTCAAACTTGAGCGTGTACAATTTTTATGACCCAAAAATTCATGACGCGGTATAAAATCATAAACTAATGAAACTCACAAGTGACATATAGTCCATTAATGTACAACATGTTCATGGTTTAGAACATAACTAAATTGGTAAGAATATCAACATATACAAGAATGTGCACACAAACAATTCCATCGAAAAATTCTGCCCTGGAGTGCTGATGAAGGTAATTGACCTTCCAAACAATTACGAATTTTTTTGCAATTCGAATGGTAGGCTTGAAATTCGTTCACGGATAACATCTAAAAATTTCACGTTCCATCTTATTTGATAAGGGCATCAACTAATCGAACAAATTGCATAAAAATAGACCATAAATCAAAATGGACTCTTGCATATCGTGCACAAAAATAGACTATCAAACGGGAATTAAACTAGTTTGATAGAAAAAGGGTGACTTGTTGTTTGACGTCCTCTCACATGGTGTTGAGACTCATGTAAATAAAAAAATTCAAAAAAAAAGTAGCCCCCACTCCTATTGTGAGTGTTCGATCAGATAACCTGTCATTCCCATCCTATCAGTGTTGCAAAGTTGATCAAACAAAATGGACTCTTGCATATTTCTTTCAAACGAATAGATTTTTTATCATTGGATCATCGACTTGACTTGGATTGATAGGACACTAGCATGAGTAATGCAAACTGTACAACATTGTGTACATAATGGTGTAGAAAAAAATGATACGGAAGGGAGAGAGATTATAATAAGGATTAAACAATTCTACATACAAAGTGCAGGCCTTGATTGACACCCTCTCGTGTCAAAAATTTGACAATTGATTAAAAAATGTGTTATCAAGATCAATGTACCAAAATCTGTCAACTCACATGTGCATAAGCCATTGTCTTAACATTTATGTACATATACATGGTCTAATATTAAATTATTATTTTTTTGTCTCCTTTTTCTTCCCTCTCTTTCAAATCATCTATCCGTACACCATGATATGCAAATAACATTACTCAAATAATGTTAGAAAAAATAGTTATTTGGGAACTGTTTCAAGCAAATGTGCGTTCCCCATTAGATAAAATTCCCGCCATATTTGAGAAGAAATTCGGGATATCACAATTTCCTATTTTACTTAGGCCTTGTTTCATCCACATTATTAGGAAAAAAAACAAAGTGATTTGACATCATTTTAATTACACATTTTTCAATAAAAATAATATTACATATAAATTTAAAACTTTTCCTTATTTTTTAACCACACATTTCCCATCAATACATATTGAAAAATACATTTTCTTCCAAAATAATGTGGCTCAAACAAGGATTTGATAAAAAAAATTATATTTGTTTGAACCCTATTCATTGGAAAAAATATAGCCTTTGTTTGAGTCCCATTTTTCAATCAAAATATATTTTTTAATAGTGATTTGATATCATTTTAACCACACATTCTTCAATGAAATAATATTGCACGCAAATCAAAAATTTTTTCTAATTTTTTAACCACACATTTTCCATCAATATACTATTAAAAAATTTATTTTCTTCACAAAAATGGGGCTCAAACAAGGGCATATTCTCAAAACAGTAATTTAACATTATTTTAACAATATATTTTTCAATAAAATAAATATTACACACAAATTCACAACTTTTCTTTATTTTTTAATTATATAAATCTCATCAATATACTATTCAAAAGATGCATTTTTATGCCTCAAGCAAGAGCTTAAAAGAAAATTAAAGTTTAACCAAACGTACCATTTTTTGGAAGTCCTAAACGGCACTTTGGAAATTCTCTCTGTTTTCACATTTCTCGTTCGTCATCTTCCCCTGCAATTTTCCATTCCCGCCATGAAATTGTAAAATAATTTCATCGAATTTAAAAGAGAAAGAAAAGTGGTAGTGATTCGGTGCAATTTTACTGTAGTTAGGGTTTGATTTTTGTCAAGATGGCCAACAGCACGAGAGACGATGATTACAACTATATGAAAATAGTGGATGCTATGGCTTCCATAAATCAACGGGTCAATCTCATTGGTATTGTCGCAGAGGCTAGCCTTCCAAAACATTCCAATGGCACCGGTAAATTTCTTCTCATCTGAAAATAGGAACGAATCTATGTTGTGTCGGGGTTAAAATCTTATGTTCAAGAACTAGGATTATAGTTGTCATATTTTACATATTTAACGGATTTTACGCTTAACATATCCAGCAAGATGGTGGGTCCTTTGAAAACACCAATCTTGAAATTGAAACGCTAGTTTTTCAATTTTTGAGCTTTTATGGAATCTGCTACCACTTGGTGTCTTCGATTCGATCTTAGATAACTCTTCTCTGGTAGTTATTGTTTCATATTTAATATACGTGCAGTTTTACTCTCAACTGAGTACAAGAATTGCCCCTCTAACAGCAGGCTTCTTTGTTTTTCTTTTGTATTTTCCAGATTATTTTTGTTCCGTAAAGTTGATTGACGAATCACGAACGGGTCCTGGAATTGCAGTAACATTTTTTGCTGAAACTATGGAGAAGCTTCCTCGGATCGAGTCCATTGGAGATATAATTATACTGACTCGTGTCACGGTAATGATTGTGTACTTGTAGCAAGAAATATTTTTTTTTAATTAAATTTGTGGGCTAGGAGATATATCAATATATGTACATATTTTTTTTTTTTTGCTGTAGATGAAAGCACATTGTTCGGACGTCTATGCTACGTACCTGAAAAAATATTCTTCGTTCGCTTTGTTTGAAGGGAAACACTGTAGTCGTAATGTCGGGCCTTACCAAGCTTCGCCAAATTTTCGAGCTAGGGAGCAAGATAAACCATTCGTCGCCAAGTTAAGAGAATCTATGAAAATTGAAGCAGGTGTTCTCCTCTTCATTTCATTAGTAGTGACTGAAACATCTGTTGTAGGAATATCCCAGCTAAATTCAAGGTTTCCAGCTTTTTGTAATCAACTTTTACTTTCGCTGTTCTGTTTTTACTAGTTTATTTGTGAACCATGCATGTCTAGCCGCCAGTTAAAAAGTGCTTACTGATTCCTACAGTTGAGGTTTCACTGCCACATTTCTTTTAAGCCACTTTTTGGGAGTAAAATATTTTGACATATGGAACTGAAAGTTTTGCAAGTAGATTTCCGTGTTGCTCATGGTTATCCATTTGCTTGATAGACTTGAACAATTTGTCGCCACTAAAAGAGATGAAGGAGGGTGAGCACATCAATTTGCTTTGTAAGGTATTTTTAAATCGCACCTTTGTCTCTCATTGCTTTTAAATTCTCAACATATAGCCTTTTAGTGACATTTTAAGGTTATTTTGTTTCTTTTTCTGTACAATTAACCTAAATTCATTGGGTTATCTATCCTGCACAAGAAGAGGGAGTTAGATAACATGTCCTTTTTTGTTGGACTTTTCCACTGCAAGGTTTTGCATCTTTGTGAAGTTACAAAGGATGACTGGATGCTCTTTGTTTGGGATGGAACAGACACACCTCCTGCATCTATTGAAGCCAAGTTAGTATTTTTGTATATCTTCTTCATGTTTGTGTTCTTTAGGTATTAATTACAAAAGATCTCTAGACATCAAAATTGCTCTGAATATTATTTTATTTAGCGGAGTCTGATTAATCAATCTAGCTTTGGGATAGCCTGATACAACATTGATACAACCAACAACCTGCAAAAAATAACTACTAAGTCTTATTCCCAACGAGGTTGTGGTCTGATGCACATGTCCTTAGAGCTTTAGTGTGAGGTATATAGATACTTGCAACCCTCTTATTCTTGCGAAAAGTTTGTTTTAAACTATTATTATTGTTGTTGTTGTTGTTGTTATAACAATGTTTGCTCTATATGGTATTTGCCTTTACTTGTGTAGGCCTTAGTTTATTATAACTGAATAGGTCCAATTAGGGTTGGACATGGTCCAGTTAAGTTCTTCTCCGACCCGAACCGAAATTTGGGATGGTGAATATGGACAAGCTGTGGGTTACTAGCAGTTTGGAGGATTTTATCTCTAAATTCAATGAGTCATCAGGAGTTTTCTTAGCACAACGATCTGTGAACAGCCGTGGTAGGTACTTGATGATAGCACAGTATAGGGATAGGCATCGGAAGGGAGTTGGATGGTGCCGGAAGGTGCGAATGGAGAAGGATGGGCATCGATCTCGTGGGTGTTTTAGGCAGTAGTTGACTCATTTGTTGCTGGAGATAAAGCCAAACGTCGAATGGTGAACGACCGAAGTCGACAAGGGATGACCTATGCTTAAGTTACGGCGAACATACAGGCCTTGCAGAATGTTGATCAAAGGGTGCTTATGCGAAAGGAGAAGGTAGTTATTGTGAGTGAAAATGAAGGTAATATTATGATTCCTTAGTCCAAGGCAGCATATGCAGAAGGTTCAGATGATGGTTTATTGAATACTGCCGAAATAAGGGCTCGTGTCTAGTTGTTGAAAGGGGAGTTGGATAAATTACTTAGGGTTGTAGGATGTAGGTCTATAGCAGTTCCCAAGATACTTTGTCACAAGTGTGGGATGGGTGTGGACGAAGAACACGTAACTCCTAAGGAGCTATCAATGAAAATAGCCCTTACTAAAGATAATCTGGATAATAACTTGCGGACTGAAGCAAATCGGGAGGTGAGACCTTGGTCTAACAAAGGGGAGCCCAATATGGTGAATTTGGAGTCGGAGACACTAGGGATGATGGACACGACGTCGCTGGCTGATGGACTATTATCAGTTGAGCAAGAGCAAGAGACGGGACATGTATTGACAGAGGGATCAGTCTCCACAGTACTGAAAGGGCACAAGGAGACATGTTCAAGAACCATGGTTGGGAACACATATAATAAAAGGCATTCTAAGCCCCTAAAAGAAAAGGAGTTAGAGACTGACAAAGCTCTGGTGTTGTGGGTAGATAGTACTAAACAGGGAGGAACATATAGTGATATCAAGCAGGTGGAGGAAATAGAGGGATACCATGTGATCCTTTAGAGTATCGTCATGCAGAGAAAACGACGAAAGTGAATGCGATTGAAGTTGAACCCTCACTTTCAAATTGGGTCCTTCAAAAAATTTAGGATTTCAGTAAGTTGGTTGGTGTGTCGTGCGATGGATATGAAAGTAGATTTTTGCAATTATTCGAGGAATTAGAGGGCAGTAGGGGACGGGATGAGTATACAAGGGGTAAATTAAGAAGAAAGGGAGATTGTGAACTTAAGCAGCTTGAATGTTTAGTAAATTATGATGCTAAGGGTGTCAAGTCAAAGAAAGGATTGCTTGGAAGGGATGACAAAACATCTTGATGATCCCAAAAATAATTAGTTGGAACATGAGGGGACTTAATGAAGCGTGGAAAAGGTTAGGTGTTCGAAATTTGTTAAAGGGATGGAGGGTGGACCTTGTTTGCTTACAAGAAACTAAGTTGGAGTTCATCTCGAGGGCGATTGTTAGCAGTTTATGGGGGACAGCATGTCGGGTATCAATATATGGGGTCATCGAGGGATTCAGGAGGTGTGTTAGTCATGTGGGACGCTAGAGTTCTTGAAATGGAGGAGGTTAGTGAAAGGCTATTTTCCTTATCGCTTTTGTTTAGAAATATTGGGAATGGATTTCGTTGGATGTTTATAGGAGTTTACGGGCCAACGCTGATCAGAGTAGAGGTGGATTGTGGGATGAGTTGGCAAGGATGATGGCTTGGTGGAACATTCCCACGTGCATTGGGAGAGATCTTAACTAGGTTCAGTTTCTACTGAGAGGTCTAGCGACGGGAGATTAACAGGGGCAATGGAAGATTTCTCAGATTTTATTAGGGAAATTATGTTGGTAGACATGCCTTTGATTGGAAGAGACTTCACTTGGTCATCAAATTGGGATCAACTTGTGTTATCTCGAATGGATCGCTTTTTTATGAGTGGGGAGTGGGAGGCCAAATATTCGGAGGTCAATCGGAGGAGATTGTAGATGGTGTATTCTGATCATTTCCATATTTTGCTATCGGGGAATGTGAGGTGTAGTGGAAGAAGGCCTTTTAGATTTGAGAAGATGTGGCTAAAAGTAGAAGGCTTTGGGGAGCGAGTACGGGATTGGTGGGCATCTTATGAATTCAAGGGTCTCCCAGTTATGTATTGGATTAGGAATTAAAAGCCTTGAAGAAGGATCTGAAGAGGTGGAATGAAGAAGTGGTGGGAGATGATAATTGTCGTAAAAATCAATGCATTCTAAAACAGAAGAGTTGGATAGATGGGAGGAGAGTCAAGGGTTGTATGGGAATAAGAGAGAGAGACGTGGAGTGTTAAGAAGAGAGTTGGAGAGATTTGTGGAGATTACTTGGCGCCAGAAATCTAGAGTCACATGGTTGAAAGAGGGAGACATGCGCCAAGTTTTTCGATAGAGTCGCTAGGTCTAACAGGCGCAACAACTCTATCACTTTATTAGAGGTCGATAGGGCTATTTATGAGGACGCGCGGGATATTGGGAATCAAATGGTGAGATTCTATAAAAGTATCTATCGGGAACAGTTTGACTGGAGGCCAGAGATGGATGAACTGGACTTCTCTACTATCACGGAGGAGGATGCCAGCTGTTTAGAGTAACCATTTGGGGATGATTAAATCAAGGTGGTTTTCAGCATGAATGATGATAAGGCACCGGGACGTGACGGCTTCTCATTCGCATTTTATAAGGCTTGTTGGGAGTTGATACGTTCGGACATTATAGACGTTCTTATTTTTCTGAGTACGGCAGGTTCTTGAGAAGTTCTAACGCTACATTTATTGTGTTGATCCCCAAGAAATTGAGAGCAGTTGACATTAAGGATTTTCGCCCTATTAATAAGCTTAGTTAGCGGGACATACAAAATTATTGCAAAGATTCTGGCGAATAGATTGAAGGAGGTGTTGGGGAAAGTGGTAACGAAGTGTCAGGATGCTTTTGTAAGAGGAAGGCAGATTTTGGATTCTGTACTTATAGAAAATGAATGCGTTGACTCTAGATTACGCTTGGGGGTGCCATGGATGTTATGCAAACTCGATATTCAGAAGCCTACGATCACGGGAACTGGTGGATCCTTATGTACATGTTCAGAAGAAGTGGCTTTGGGGGAAAATGGTGCAAGTGGATTCAATTTTGTATTTGTACCGTTTCGTTCTTAGTCTTCGTTAACGGCACCTCAGAAGGATATTTTCAAAGCAGCAGAAGTTTGAGACAAGGGGATCCTTTGTCTCCATTGTTGTTTGTGATTGTTATGGAGGCATTCAATAGGATATTTGAAAAATCTGTGGGAGAAGGTTTGATAAGGGGCTTTACGGTTGGATACTTACAGGTTTTCCATTTGCTATTTGCAAACGATACACTGATTCTATGCGATGCATGAATGAGCAATTCAGGAACTTTCGTCGGCTACTTCTATGCTTTGAAGTGGTCTCAGGATTAAATATTAATTTGGGGAAATTTGAAGCTATTCTAGTGGGAGAGGATGCTAATGTGGATGAGCTGGCCAATATATTGGGTTGTAGGGTGGTGCAATTGCCCATGTCATACCTTGGGGGCTCCATTTAGGACAAGGGTTAAAAGTAAACATATTTGGAATAGAATTGTCGAAAGAGTGGAAAAGAGATTAGCGAGGTGGAAGCGTATGTACCTTTCGAAGGGAGGCCGTCTTACCCTCATTAAATCCATTCTATTTAATCTCCTAACTTATTTCTTGTCTTTGTTTCCCATTCTTGTTACAGTGGCAAATAGATTAGAGAGGATTCAAAGAAAGTTTCTTTGGGCAAGGTTAGGGAAAGAGAGGAAATTTCATCTAGTCAATTGGGGTGTGGTTTGTTCTCCTGTAAGGATGGGGGGTCTTGGATTGAGGAACCTCATTCTGTTTAACAGGCTTTATTGGGCAAGTGGTTATGGCGATTTGGAGTGGAGAGGATGAGTTTTTGGATAGAAATCATATGAGCAAAGTATGATGTGATGGAAGGGGGATGGTGCTCGATTGAGGGTCGTTGATCTTATGGGGTGAGTTTGTGGAAGTATATCCAACAATGATGGAATGAATTTCGAGATAAATTGACTTATGTGGTGGGGATTAGCAATAGTATCAGATTTTGGAATGATTGCTGATGTGAAGATCATTCGTTAAAGGTATGGTTTCCTTTTTTGCACCGCATAGCCTTGGAACCGTCCGCTATGGTGAATGATGTAATAACCATACGTAATGGAAGTTATAGCTGGAATGTTGCTTTTGAGAGGGGATTACAAGATTAGAAATTGGATGATTATGCATTGTTTTTGACTTGCACGAAGCGCATATTCAAGTAGGAGAGGGTGATCATAGCAGGTGGAATTTGGCACGGGATGATATTTTTTCAGCTCGCACTTATTTTAGATCCATATTCGGATCGGTGAAGAGTTCATTTTTCTGGAAGATGATGTGGCAATGTAAATTATCTTCACAGGTGGCCTTCTTATTATGGACGGTTGTGAGAGAATAGGTGTTAACGGTGGATAATTTTTGAAGAAAAGGCTTTTGTGTTACCGAGTGGTGTTATGTGTAAGAGAGATAGGAAACGATTAACCATTTGTTCATCCATTGTAATGGTGTTGGGTGGCTGAGGAACGGTATTTTAGCTTTCCAACATTTGGATTACGTGTTGCCTAGGTGCATAGAAGACGTGTTGCGGGCATGGAGGAGAAAATTTGGAGATAAGGATAGCAGACTTGTGTGGAGTCTTATTCTGGGATGTATTGTATGGTGTGTGTGGACAAAGGAACAATCCCTGTTTTAAAGACCAAACAAGAACAACAGAGCAAATCAGAGAATTGTTTTATATGACTTTGTATACTTGGTTTAATGCTGCGACCACTAAATATATAAATGGGCTACTTAACTTCATATCGTTTCTTTCTTGTTTATATTGATAATACACCTCCCATATATTATCCTATTGATTAATAAAATTATTTGAATACTTATAAAAAATAAAAAATTAGGGAGATTTGGTTCTTCGATTTTTTTTATCTTGAATCGAGAACCAAACCATACCCGTTGGTTCTCAATTCAAATGTCCGTTCGGGTATTTAACCTAAAAAGAACCGCTCGGTTCGATTGAAATAAATACTAGTCTTAATAAAACAAGTTCTAATGCTAAAAGATTAGAAAAATGGCAAATATTAAAAAGAAGAAATGCTTGGGTCTGTCCAGCCTTAGGTCCAACCAGTCAATCTGTTCTATTAATAATTGTAATCTGAAAAAAATTTACATATTAATAAAACTTATTTTCATTGTTCTGTTCCCGAATCTACTATACCTACAAAAGCATAGATTCTGCTATGGGTTTTCTAGTTAGCATACTTTGGGTGGAAAAGCTGTTAGTTTCAGAGTCATGAGAATAGGGTTCTTATTTGGTACAAATATATTTGTTAGCTTATTTGAATTTCTAATAGAGAATATGTTTCTGTTCCGTTTCTAGTGGGTCTCGACACTGAATTGAATTTATGCTTTCCAAGAATATATTTTTATTTAAACTTGAAACTATTACTGTTTATC
>NC_036238.1:21292160-21306697 GCF_002742605.1 Olea europaea var. sylvestris
AAAAATTAAAAAATTAGAAATGAAACAAATTATTGGGCCAAAAATTTGGATTTAGAAATTGTTAATTTGTTAATTTGTTTAGAAAAATTAAAATTAAAATAATTTAATTTACTCAATATAAAAAAAAATTAGAAAGATTCGGTTCTTATTCGATTTTTCGGTTCTTGGTTTAGAACCGAGAACCGAACTGTACCCGTTGGTTCTCAATTCAAATGTCCGTTCGGGTATTTAACCTAAAAAGAACCGCTTGGTTCGATTGAAATAAATACTAGTCTTAATAAAACAAGTTCTAATGCTAAAAGATTAGAAAAATGGCAAATATTAAAAAGAAGAAATGCTTGGGTCTGTCCAGCCTTAGGTCCAACCAGTCAATCTGTTCTATTAATAATTGTAATCTGAAAAAAATTTACATATTAATAGAACTTATTTTCCTTGTTCTGTTCCCGAATCTACTATACCTATAAAAGCATAGATTCTGCTATGGGTTTTCTAGTTAGCATACGTTGGGTGGAAAAGCTGTTAGTTTCAGAGTCATGAGAATAGGGTTCTTATTTGGTACAAATATATTTGTTAGCTTATTTGAATTTCTAATAGAGAAATAATTCTCTGTGCCATATGCCAAGATCTTTCACTAAGGAAATTCCCCCCCCCCCCCCCCCACAACAAAAAAAAATAAAAAATAAAAATAAAAATAAATAAATAAATTGTCTATGTATTGTAAATGTGTTTCAAGAGTAATCAGGCTACTGAATAATCTGCTTTTCACTTAGGTCGGGGAAGATTTTTATATGGTCTGAAATCCTGTATTATTGTGTTCTACAATTTGCAGACTAGAAAATGAAATGGAAGATCCACTTCCTTTACAGTTGGAAGCCTCTCCTTTATCAAGAGATACTTTATGTACCTTTCCTCCTGTTGGAACTGTCTTGAGAATGGTCACTGATCGAGGCAACAAGAAGTTAGGCATTAACTTCCTGAAACCAAATAAATGGGTGAAAGTTGTCCAAGTAAAATGTGAAGTTCATGCTGGATTGTGGCGTGCTGTGCTAATGCCCTCATCTATGGTTTACTATTTACCCAATAACGACCTCATATTAGAGCGTGAAAGGTAATTGTTGCTCAAAGTTAATCATTGTATGTACTGCACCTTTTCTGTTTAATTATTTTTACCAATACTCCTTTGTAGCTCAGATCTTATAATGAGCGTGTGACATCAAAATTCAAACGGATGCCATTGTCATGCTTTCCTGGGCCTTCTCCTATAACAGGTTTCGTTATTTTATAGGTATAGGTATCCTTTAATCTAGGGTTCTTGATGATGATTGTTGTTAACAACTGCCTTTTTATGTGCTAAATTGTCAGATACTGATTATCCTGATGTGCCTTTTGTGACTTTGATGAATGTTCTCACCCATCCAGAGGTCTCTCTCTCTCTCTCTCTCTGAGTGCGCATGTGTGCAGGACATTTGTGTAACTATCTGTCTTTTATGGAATTGCAGTAAACTAGACGTCACTAATGGATTACGAGTTCACAAATTGCAGGTGACATTCAAATTTAATTGTGTAGTCCGGGTTGTTGCAGCATTTCCGTGGCGGGTTGAAGACTTCTGCAACCCCCAGGGGATTTATAGGGTCAGGTTGACTCTAGAGGATCCCACTGCCAGAATCTATGCTTTTCTGTATGCCGAGGATGGGGTAAGCATTCGATCTTCTATTTCAAAATTCAACTGTTGCATTAGCAATAGTTTAGTACAACCGATTGACATATTCCTTTGAGGACTTTATGAAATTCAAGTAGGATGATTCTCGACTTTCCAATTTTCTAGAATCTATATATCCTGCTTTATACTTTGCCGTGAAGATCAAACAAAAAATCTGATTGCATTTTATGCAACTTTTGTTGAATATTAGTATAGGGTTTAAGGTTCATTATTACTAAAATGCATTTGTGCGTTAATAATCAATATTGTTGGTAATTCATGATTAGTACCATAGATTCTTGTAGCTAACAAAGGATTTGGTCCAGTCAACTACTCTTATAGCTAAACATTAATGGCACATTTAATGTTTTGGATTGGACTGCCTTGGATAGGATAAAGAAGAAGAAACATGAGCTAAAATCTTATATTTTTGTAATGCTCAGGAGCATTTCCAGATCATGCTCTCTAAACGTAGGTTCAATAACGAGGTGATCTTCAGTACTAATAAATTGAAGTAGAATTATTTACATTCCCATTATGTTTACGTTGATCTATAGGTGCAGTTTTTTGGAAGTCGTAACACAGTTGAACTGATGAGGAAGATGAAAGAATTACTTGGAATGACCGAAGGTGATGGTTGCCAGAAGGTCATTTCTAGGAATCCACCATGGATACAGTGTTGTTTGAAATCTTACTATATCGACAAAGCTAATATTTGGGGAAGTAGGAATTATCGGATCTTTGCCACTACATTCGTCGGCTGAGCATCTTTACAAATATCTTCACCCTAGTAACTTATTTCTTTGATGCGCGCTAGAGTTTACTATGTGTGTATGTCGTGCAGAATCATTTGCAATGTGAATATCGCTGCGAGTCATGTTGTTTAATGAACGCTTCATTTTGCTCTGTAACTGTTCAGGTGTCGTGCCTGTTTTTTGTTAGAGGAACTAATCTTATTTACTCCAGTCTTCAATTGAACCACAAATCTTCTTTTCTAAGGAAATCAAACTTCTTTATACAGTATAGTTTTTCAAACCAATGTGTAAGGCAAAATGTGTGATTAATTGTAAAATTTTACTTGTTTATAACCTTTCCAAACCTGCACATAACATTTCAGCTTGTTTTGCTTTAAAATCTTTCCTATTGTATCTTGTAACCAAACCCTTGGAAAATTTATGAAGTAATTACGAAAATATATGCACTGCAGAGGTTCAGGGACCAAAGAATAATAGAAACAGTAGAAGAACTCCCTGGCTTAACACAACAATCAGCACGTCTACTGAAAATATTATGAGAATCAGATTATTCATTTCATTTCTTTGCCTTATTGCGTTGTTGTACAAAGGACTAAATAAAAAAAGGGAAGAAAAAAATATTATGAGAATCAGATTATTCCTTTAATTTCTTTGCCTTTTTGTCTAGGTTGTGCAAAGGACTCCAAAAGAACCGCCAAAAAAAAAAAAAAAAAAAAAAAAGGCCAGAATTGATTTCCATCTAGAACTAGAACCGAAATATGGAAAATCCAATATTGTAATACGACTCCGTGTTACCACATCTCTTTACAAACGGGCCTATAGAAAATGCCGTCCTAACAAAACCAAACACCGCACATTCTCAAGGAAAAGAATCTCTTCTTCTCAGACATGGACGTGACAATGACAGCACTATGTTTCACGAAAAGTCACGAGTTCAGGTAAGTATGAGTGCACGGGGCTGTGCTATATGTACATGCCCCTATTGGCGCAGACAACAGGCCAATAGGGGGGGCGGAAGCAGTCCTGTCCAAGAAGATTATTCCGGGTGCACCTTACTCGACAGGTTGGTGTGGTGGGGCCATGGCTGCAGCAGCACCATGTCTCCGTTGCCGCTCACGGAGGTAAAGGACGGTTAGTAGGCAGACGAAGAGCGTGAGAATCGTTGCATTTCCTTCCTCAATAACAACATTTTCCACCCACGCCTCTACTTTCGGGTAAAAGCTAGGAAGTGAATCGATTACATGAACCTTAAAAACACAAAGTAAACCCAGTTCAGTTCACATATCAATCAGGCAAGTAAAAAGAGTAATAATTCATTTAGTGACGATGATCACCAAATCTGGGGCAATGGGCCTGTCATCAACATCACTCTAAATAAGTAACATTGTTCAAGTAAAAATGATTGAAATCAAATATGCCACCATATATTTATTTTTCTCCAAGGTGTTTGGAATGGGCAAAAAACACAGTAGAAAAAACGATTAGAAGGAAATGAAATTCCTAGTGTTTCTACACAAGCACAAATGGAAGATCAAACACGATGGTGAAGTTCTAGTTAGAAGATCAAAAGGAAAAGAGCAAACATGGAAAACAAGTGCTTAAATAAAATTTTAAAAAATAAAAATTTAAAATTCTAAAGATTAAAATTTCAAATTTAAAAAATAAAAATAAAAATAAAAATAGAAAAATTTCTTAAAAATTAAAAGAGTTCAAACTTTATGTAAAAAAATCTAAAAAAAAAATTTAAATGAACACAGATAAAAATATTCTAAGTCCACTTTATTAATTTTTATTTTTTATATTTTGAACTCAATTTATTATTTATTTTTGTTTTACTTTGGTAGCGAGAAAAGAATATTGTAAAATTCACCAATTTTAAAACGTAAATGTTACTTGATAATATATTAACATAAAATTAATCTATTTTTATTGATTAATCAAATTTTATGAAATAAAATGTCATAAAATAATTTTTCAAAATTTCAAACCAAATGTGTTGTCTAGGTTTCTGTTTTGGATAATAACCTCTCAAAATAACAAATCAAACGCATTTTTAACAATTTCAAAATAGACTCTCAAAACACAAAATTGAAAACTTAAATACAAACCAAGCAGACCCTAAACGTTTCTACACTAGCACAAATAGAAGATTAAACTGGATGACGAAGTTCCAGTTTGAAGATCAAAAGAAAAGGAGCAAACAGGAGGAGGACAATAAAAAAAGGCTCACCAGGAAACTATCAGCATAGTTCTTCCGTACCCACAAGCTTGCAAGGGCTAGCGTTACAGGCAACTTCGCTGCAGGATCAACTTCTAAGGCTTGATCATAGTAACGTTTGGCAAGGTGAAGATCAAATGGTAGCCCCTGTCCATGCTCGTGCATGTACCCCAGGTTGAACATGGCTTGAGCATTTTCCTGAGATTTGGCATGCATATAAGCCTCCGCTGCACGATCATAATCTCGTTCCATACCCTGCACAACAAAGACAAGGGTAAACAAATCAGGAGAAAAAGCAACAGATTAGAACAGTTATTTAGCATCACAACCAAAAATAGGGCACACTAAGTGACTTACAAAACTAGTATCTAAGATAATTCTAGCTCGCTGAATATAATGATAAATGAACGTACCCGACCATAGTAATATGCATCTCCTATCAGCAAAGCAGCATGTTCATTGCCCTGCTCAGAAGCTTGCCACCACAAGTCATGAGCACGTTTGTGCCTGTCTTCATCAGTGCAGATTCCAGATTCTCCCATGCACACGATGTGTTCCCCGTATTTATCAAGGATCCAAGCAGCATTACTTTGTGCAATCTCATACCCCATCTCTGCCAGCCTCGAATACAAAAGGAATGACCTGCTGACATCACCTTTCAGGTATGATTCTAGTGCCCATCTAGACAAGGAACTCCATGGTCCACGCTCTGCAACTAGTTTATATAATGCAGTTGCCTAAATCGAAGCACACATGGTAATTACTGAATGAACAAATTCGCTTCAAAGCCATTTATTTGTTTAAAGCAAAAGAGCAAGAAAGAACACCTCCAAGAAATAAGAGGGGAAATTAGGGAGAGGAAGACAACAAAATTCATGCCTCTGTCCTGCAATTAGTTTATAAAATGTGATTTCCTAAAATTAAGTGTGTACAATAGGGGCAGTAATAGGGCGGGCGGGAGACGGGTCAGCCATTCCTGTCCCATATACCCCGTATGATATTTTTGTTACCTTGCTTCATCCAGATATCCGGTTAAAGCGGGACGGGACGGGGCAGGGTGGGATTGGGACCGGTTTTTTATTTTATTTTTTGCTTTTATTTTTTTTTAATCTTTAATTAGTGAATATCATTACTTATTCCAATTTGTTAAGAGCAACTCGTGTTCTCCTCGAAAATGACGATATATCTTTTCTTTTCCTTTGATAAAAAATTTAAATTTGAAATTAACTTCGAACCAAGAAAGTAACAGGGTCGGGGTAGGGGTAACAACTCCCGTCCCGTCCCTTCCCACCCCCGCTTCATTTACCCGATTAAACGGATAATTTTTGGTCCATTTGGGGCGGTACCCCCCAAGTATCGGGGGGAAAAAGTTTTTTTGCCATCCAGTTGTACAATGCACAAAGAAATTAATTTTAAAACATGTGAGTATGTAAACACTGAAAATAAAATGATGTAAATAGGGAACAATTATCCCCGTCTCCAGAAAAGAAAGTTAAAATGAGAACGAAGAACATCCAATGAGAATTCAACCAAATAAAATTGAATGAGCGAGGGCACTATAGTTTTCTTTTTCGAAGTTGTGCATTAATAGAGAACATACTCAAAAATCCAAAAATTTAAGGTTTCAGGAAAAAAGACATTATTCAAGTTAAAATGCAGTGTGCATAGATATATAAAGAAACACATTTCTAAGATGGTTTACCATGGGAAGATTCTTCTTCAGCCCTACACCTGTGTGGAACATCTTCGCTAATTGGTAGAATGCTTTTGGTCGACCTTCATCGGTAGCGAGTGCAAAATAATTGCATGCTACCTTCAAATCACGCTTCACCCCAAGTCCCTTGAGATACATTACCCCAAGGTTGTAAAACCCACCAGGTTCTTCATTTTCAGCAGCCTTCTCAAAGTATTCTCTTGCCTAGAACAGGAAAGTAAAAATTTACTACTCAATATTCATATTCTTTCAGATTAAAGTAGCCCTCGGACAATTGAAGTCCTGGAAAGTGAAGAAATAGAAAACCGGAGACCAAGATAACACTTCAAGGTGGAGGCAGAGGGGGATACCTGCTTTAGAGAAAAGTTGCATATTGTATGAACAAATGTCATGAATCCCGTTGGATGCAAGGAAATTTCTTTCTCCTCCTCCTAAAGTGCTAGTCAAATCCTCCTATAAGCCCCAGAGCATATTTCCATGTGTCTCGCTAGCCAAATATGTTCTAGTGCTTTTGAACAATTGATCTCATACCTTGTCCCACCAACGGGGTGTGATTTAAAATTTACAAATCAAAATCACACACGCAAACATTCTCTCCCCACCTCCCCTCGTATCCACAATTCTTTCTTCCACCTCTCTCCTTAGACTAATTCTTGATATTATATAGTGGTTGGGATTGTATACGGAATTTGTATATCTAAATAATTGCAATGATAATTGATAATTTGCACTCATGCTATGATTAGTTTCTCCTTTTTTGCATAGTATTTTTGTCTAAGATAGGCCCCACCCACACCATCCTACCCCCCCCCCCAATGATAATTGATAATTTGCACTCATGCTATGATTAGTTTCTCCTTTTTTGCATAGTATTTTTGTCTAATAGGCCCCCCCCCCCCCATCCTCCCCCCCCCCCCACCCCCAAAGAAGAAGAAGGGAAGAAATAAAAAAAATCCTGGATCCACCATTTCTCAATTTCCAAAGAAGAATCAAGATTCTTAAGCCAGAAGAACAGAGAAGTTACGACAATAAACACTAGTGCTTGTCCAGACAACACAAAAAGAATGATACAAAATGCTAAAGAAAGCAAACATGCCCATAAAAGCAGCAGCACACTGTTACTATGTAATAAGAGCCCCTTCAATCCCCTCCCCCAATCCTATGCGCAATAGCAAAAAAAGGGAATGAATAGAAAAGAAAAAAAAGGATATATAGAGAAATATACGTGGTAAGAAGGGAAAAATTGAAACTTTTACCTTGGTATGGTTCTTTTCAACTCCATAGCCCTTTACATATAAATACCCTATTCCATTATAAGCAGAAACAAGCTGTTGGCTTGATGCAAGTGTAAGCCATTCTAGTGCCTTGGTGTAGTTCCTTTCAACCCCAAGTCCCCTGGCGTATATCTCTCCAAGAAGTTCCATAGACCTAGGTTCACCTTTCTCCTCGGCCTTTGCAAACCACCATAGCGCCTTGGCATGATTGCGTCTAACTCCCCTCAAACCAAAGTAGTAGAATAGTCCAATTTTGTACATGGCTCCAGCATTTCCTTTCTGCGCCTGGTACTCCAAAATCTGGAAGTCTTCATCTTCCTCTCCTCTGGACTTCCTCAGAGCTTCCTTATTCTCCTCTACACCAATGTGGATCCTAATTGGTTCAACCATAGGCGAGTCCTTTGAGATAAGAAAACTATTCACAGCTACTTCCGCCAATTCAGCATACAGCTTAACCGCTTTATCATGCATCTGTACCCAATAAAAAAAGATCCACCGTAAGATTGTTTAACTTCAACATTCCTTTCATCAATAAATTTCCGTATAAAGAAATAAATTATGACTCCTCTCAACCAGAGCCTAGTCTCAAGAACATTTCAGTCAATAGCTCTAGTAGACCTTTACTTTCCACTGTTTCAAATATTGATTGTTAGGCTACAGAAGTACTTTCTGACCGAAAAACAGTTAAAAAAAAATTGATTTGGAGAAACCCAAGTTTTGAAGCTTCTCGAAAAAGCTCTATTTGAGCTTTTACTGGAATTTGTATTTTACATAATGAAGCTTTAAAATCAACAAAATACACTATTATTCCTCAAAAAATACTTTCTAACTTCAGCCCAATTAAATAAATATAAAATTTTATACAAAAGTACTTTTCTGGGTTCACAAAACGTCACAGCTTTTTAATAAAAACTCTCCTATAAAAATTTCTACTGCCAAAAGCTCTCCAGCTAGAAGCTCTACTCACGACACCTGTGCCAAACAGATCCTAATTTTTTTATTTATTAAAGCCACTACTGAGGTATCACCTCTTTATACTTTTTGACAGATTAATGCATCCTCTGCAATAGGATCAAAATACAAGTTATTTTGATAGAGAATTGTCTACTGAAGTTACAAAATATTGGAAAGTATTGAAGGAAATTAATGCCTTCAAAATTCTTAATTATGTGCCAAAGCTCAGTCAGCAATAGAATCAAGGACAACCTTAAAAGCATTTTTGGGAAGCTTTTATAAACAGTTTAAATTATAAAAAATAAAAATGTAGGTGTATGTTAATAAAAGGTGGCTAGAGTGTTTATAAACGGTTAAAAAACAGGAACCAAACATAGGCTAATGAATAACACTAGAAAATATCTACGCATACATAAAGAATACTTACAAAATCACCGTAGTATTTATACATTAAGCAGCATTAACTCTGAAGCTTACTTCTTGGCGATAGTAAG
This sequence comes from Olea europaea var. sylvestris, assembly GCF_002742605.1. NCBI lineage: Eukaryota > Viridiplantae > Streptophyta > Magnoliopsida > Lamiales > Oleaceae > Olea > Olea europaea. Next base: position 21,301,270 of record NC_036238.1, read on the forward strand.
TGTAAGCAAGCGCCATCTTTGACTGTATATCTCCACCCTGCGCCGCGAAATAGTGATGCAAAAACGCCTTGGCTTTGTTCTTCTCCCTAGTCATCCCCGTATTGTAAAAAAACCCCATAACCGACTGCGCGTACGGGTCACCGCCAGTGCTTGCCGTATCAATCTCAGATACCGCATCCTCCATCAGCCTGTATTCACCCTTACTCACCGCCTCCACCATCAGCCTCACCGCACTATAATAGATCAGTTTACTATTAATCAACGCGTTATTAGATTCATCCGTTTCGGGTTCGAATATGGGGGACCAGGAGCCGGGGTCGATGACGGAGTCGGGTTGTGATTCGGAATCAGGGAAGTCATCGAAGTCCGATGTATCGGCGACGAAGTCATCTGGTGAGGACGGATTGTGTGTGGCGATGGGGTCGGAGAGGTCGTCTTGGGTGAGTACGAGGACGAAAGGGCGGGCGAGGGTAGAGAGGGGGAGAAGAGAAAGAAACAGGAGATAAAAACTCAGCTGAATTATCCGGTTTTTCATTTTCCGATTTACCTTTCACCGGCGACTCTTTTTATTTTTCCGGTTGGTGGGGGGGGGAAAATTATTATGAAGGTATGAAAATGAGAATAAATAGCGCCGTGTTTGGATTGGGACCTCACAAGAGATATCTGCCAATAGAAAATTGCCAAGTCACGACGAGGGTAGGAAGTAGGAGATTACAGCTTTCTAGACACTTCTCCTTCAACGTGTTTGGCGCAACCCGCGATTCAAAAAAGGGAAAAAGCCCCCTACACAGATACCTTGCATAGGGTCTGTACAGGGCTCTCACATGAAAGTGAACCTCACACGTAGATTTCATATGTGGGGTCCACTTCCATGTATGTGCACCTGTATAGCCCTATGCAAAAGGGTACGTATATGTAGTACAGTCCTTCAAAAAATCATTTTTTTTTTCTTTACCATAATAGAAATAGATAGGCACAATAAAGCTCCTTCTTTAGTGATGAACAAACTAATTTCAAGTCTAATTTTTAATTATGCATTCTTCCAACAAAATAATTTATATATAAATTTGAAAAAATTTCTACTTTTAATTACACATTCTCCTAAAAATTAATATTGTAAAACTCATTTTTTGTGAAAAAGGGCTCAACTTAAAACTTCACAAATATTTAGATATTTTAAGTGTAATATATATATTTTTTTTATCGTTTACCTTCAAAATAAAAGTAACGCTTTCATTTGAAATAATAAAAAGCATTATGTGGCGGTGTGATAATGATTAATTAAAAAGTGATTTTTTGAAAAGTAGGAAACAGTGAAAAATAAATAAAAAAGGAATTTTTTAAAAAATGGGAAAAAGGAAAAAAATTTTTTTTTTTTTTTTTTTAGAATGAGAGATAAAAATGAGCACGTGGAAAAGTAATTTTAAATAAATACTTACAAATAATGGCTATATATGTTGGGAATAAAAAAGATTAGTTACTTTTAAAATTAACAAAACATTATATTAGGCAACTATAGCCCGTTTTGACAAAGCTTTTTGAGATTTTAAGTTGATGGATCTCATGAAATGTGAAAGTAAAAAATGAATAAAAATAATTTCATTGCAATGAAATTTTCAACCCTTTGCTCATTTTCTCACTTATATTTTTAATTTTTTATGACAATCTCATCATCGACATTCTATTAATTTGCATTTGTATACAACAAGTTTTAGGTAAAAGAGGCTTATCTGCCTTTAGTTTTAAAATAAACAAAATAATAACAAATAAAGAAGTTTAACAAAATATTTGTCCACGTTTAAATACGTATTAACAAAAATATTTTACAAAAATCGTCATTAGAAGATTCAATAGTACTAGAGATTTTTCCATGTGGAAGATGTGCTAATTTAAAACATTTTTTAGCCCCATTTTCTTTTAAGATGCATTTTGAAATTGTAAATTAATGGAGAATGTGTGATTAAAAAATAAGTAAATTGGATTTGTGTGTAACATTATTATATTAAAGAATGTGTGGTTAAAAAAAAAAGATAGAGAAAAATATATTTTGAAAATAATGGAAACCAAACAAGTGATTAAATATAAAATCAAAAGATAAGAATGCAATCAAAAAACTTGGGAATACAAGTACAAATTAAGCAAAATTTATGACATCCATATAACTTAAAATATGGTGCACATAATCAATAATGCATTGTGGATATGGTAACCCAAATTATTTTTATAGTAAGCAAGTTTTGATGAAAGGTTCATTTGATATGATTTTTGTTTTCATTTCTACTTTTCATAGCTAAACAGTGTATATTCAAAAAAAAAAATTATTTAAATATATTTTTTTAATTTCAGAAGTAACTTTTCTATTTTTAAGATCTTATCAAAAGTACCTAATTTAGTATTTTTACTTGGGATGGGATGGTCCGTGGCTTCCATTAGCTTCGTTTAGGGCTCTAAGGTAGTTAACTGGACTATGACTATCTTTTTAGTTGTTGGGCCTTGGGCCTTGCTATCGTTGTACGTATATGGGCCTATTTTTCGAACTGATCTTCTGGGTCGTTAACGGGATCTGCCAATTTAACATTTGGGAAAAATTTATGTGTCAAGTGTATTGTTTACATCAATTCACAAATCAGTTACAAAGTTTAAAAATTCAAAATTCAAGTTTTTGCATAATTAGTTGAAAATATTTATTAATTAAATATAATAAAGTTACAGTTACACGATTAATGGTCACAGATTCATAATTATTGGCCACGAATTTACTTATTGGTCACATATCATCGAATTAATTGATTATTGATTATTTCGAGTTCACAAATAAAATTTTTTGTAGGTCACAGCTCACATCATTAGTCACAAATTTAAAAACTATATGTCACACGTCACATATTTTCAAATTTGATGTTCACGGATTACTTTTTAATGACAAATGATCGAATTTTAATGTCACAATTTACAGTCACAGACGGGGCCAAATAGTTGGTCACAGACATCCAACATCCGATCCTGACACCACCACCGCATCCATCACCACCACCAACAATTGGTTACAGGTCAAATAGTCGGTCACATGCCACCACCAACTCCATTGCCACCACTGTCACTTACAACAACCCTCACCTATCACCACTGCCACAACAACAACCACAACACCACCACCACTACCACTTTACAAGTCGCCACCAGAAACCACCACAACCGCTACCACCAAACACACCAACAATACCCAATTTAATGGTCACAATCAGCTAAATAATTTGTGACCACCACCTTACGAGCCCCCAACAGCACCACTATCGTCGTTACTGCCAAAACCATCATCACCTACAACATATCTAACACATTGCAAAAAAAAACATTACCAAATTGTCACACCAGATCCACTGCCACTTCACCACCACCACGACCACCAACAAACCACGATTTTCAACTACAAAACCACTACCTATCAACACATTCATGCCAGATTCACCACCATCACCACCTCCACCAACAAAAGCCACCTCACCACCAGATCCACCACCGATCTAACACTACCACACCCAAATAATTGGTCACAACCATAATCAATCGCCACTACCAACCAAATGGTCACAAACCTCACCCCCTATAAACACTATTCATCCCACTCAATTGTCATTGCCACCACCCACCAATGCCACCAGCACTAAAATTGTTTGCAATTACCACCACCACACCACATCTCTATGGTCAAAATTCACTACCAATGTCGCCAGATCCATCATACCAGTGCCAACAAAAAAAAAAAAAAAACCCAAACCCAACAAAATTCAATTGACCAAAACTAACAAACCAGTCCCCACAACCATAAGCATCCCTTTTCTTTTCCAACTTCGATCTGTAACAACCACAACTGTCTGTTCTCTTCTCAAATGGATCGCCACAATCATCTCAAATCACAACCACCCCTTCTCTTTTCTGACTTTGATCTGCATTGGCCCTTGATCTATAGTGGCAAGCAGTGCTTGGCAATCAAGCTCAACAATCACAATGAAGAGGGAGACAAGAGATCGATGGTGGCTTCTAGTGCGATGGAGAGAGAGATTGAAGTGCAAACCGTCCGATCTTCGTAGCGAAGTCTGTCTATTAGAGCATCTGCAAAGAGAATAGAGGAAGATGCTACATGGTGTGCTTCTCTGCATTTGTGAAAGATGGTGGCACAGGTATGGTAGAGATGAAGAGAGAGAGAATGATGGTAGCGTCAGCTTAGATGTTGGTGGTGAAGAGAGATTATGTTTTGTAGTGGGGTGGGAGGGTAAATTGAATTGATACCTGATTTTTGTTTAAGTAAACTTCCCATCTAAATTTTGAGTTAGAAATTTTAAATGCTTGCTTTTATGTATTTTCCTCTAAACATTCTAACTCGGTTGGAAATAAATTTTTATTGTTCTTTGTTACATGAACTGGTTGAGTTTATTGAAGGAGCACATGGTGCTACATTATCCATGTTTGTGGAAGATCTAGAGTTGAAGGTCCAGGTGGCTATATGAGTTGACGTTTGGACAAGGGATTTAATCGGTCTAGTTATCTCACAGAGGAGGGATTTTGGGGGTGGGGGAGAATGGATGCTACTTCGTATAAAATTTTGATTGTATGAGAAAAATCTGAACCATTAAATTGATTTATATTAAGGGATAAGATTCTATGTTAAATTCATTAGTAAAAAATCTTTGTAGGAGGAACACTTCCCACAACGTACCCTAAGAAGTAGGTAAAAAGGGGCAAATATCATTCATGAGATCATCAAAACACCATTGATAGAGAGGTGTTACCAACATCAAATCTCAATTATTTCTGATTAGAGAAAATTGCACATTGGTCCTTGATCTATGGCCCTTTTTGAAATTTCATCCATTAAATATTTTTGTGTTATCCCGAACTTCCCATATCATTAATTCGTTCATCCTTGTTGATGGATTTTGCCACTTTGGTTGCAAAAAAATTGATCTTTTACCAGATAAATGTAAAATCTAGACTTTTTTTAACCAAAAATTAGTTGGGAATGCAAAACAATATTACAAAACTCAAAAGGTTGGATGTGCATGATAAATTGGGAACAAATGGCAACAAGGCTCACAAGTCGGGACCAATTGTGCAATTTTCCCTTAATTCAAACCACTTTTTCTTCGCTGGTACTTTCAGATAATGGATTCTACTTGAAGTCTTAAAGAATTGGAGGCAATATAGTGAAGGTGTCATCTATACATGCAGAATGTACACAAGTCTCATGTCTCCTCAAATGTTATAGAATTATTCATTTATTTAACGTACGCATGGGATTTTACGATTTCAAATACAGTTTCTTGGCTCGGTTGAGGTACTCAAAATGTAATAGCATGTAATTTTAGCCCCTCATGCTGGTGAGCTCTTTAGAAGAAGGAGGGGGGGGGGGGGGGGGGGGGGCAAACCA